>NW_027270363.1:36895-124703 GCF_030848805.1 Temnothorax longispinosus | reverse complement strand
CAGGGTGTCTGGTAATAATCGCCGGACCTCTTGTATGCAAGTAGAGTGAGTCAAACCGAGTAGAAAAGTCTTCTATCATTTTGCGAAATTCGCAATACTTATTGAGAAATTAATTGAAAAAGATCGGCCAATCCACGCGCGTAGAAGCCGGCGCGGCCAGAAGAGACGCCCACACTCCCACCGTAACCCCCGTACAAGGCGCGCGGCGAAGCAGTGGAAGGGACGCTGCCGCTGGCTCGCGAGCGCGGAGCGGCGCGTAAAGCTCCTTGCACAATAGCTTTGTCGGCAACTTTATCGTTGTCGCTATCGCTATCGCTATCGCCTATTGTGCAAGGGGCTTAACGCTAAAGCTCCGCGTCGAATTATTCTCTCTCTCTCGCGCGCGCGCACGAAATAAAAAATATTACGCTGTCAGAATAAAACGCCATTTACGGTCCGAGCTTGGATCTTACAATTAGTAGCCTAATAATAATATTTTTTGTGTATTACACATAATTTTTTCTCCAACAATTTAGTAGACTGCGCGCCGACTAAATTGTCTGCAGACTTGCAACACAACAGCTCCCGTTCTAGTAGTAAAATCCTCTCCCTCCCCGTAATTAAATTGATTTGATTTAACTATTACTACGTTTAAACGCGAGCGTTACTTCTGTAGTAACTTACGATAATTCCTTTTCGTAAACGGGATTTTGTAGTAACTTACGATAATTTACTTCGCGTAAACGTGTAGTATGTGACGCTAAGCATCTAAATAAATGTAAAGAATTTATTACGAAAAATTTTATGTAGTGCACAAGAAATATTATTAGGCTACTAATAATAAAATTCAAACTCGGGCCGTAAATGGCATTTTATTCTAATTTGATTATGCTGTCATTTCCTCGCCACCTTGCGGTATACAGCACGGCGCATTTTTTTTTAAGTGGTATCCCCAGTAGGTCTAATCCACTCTCATAAAATTTAATGTAACAATTGTTCGAAGTGCCTCCCTCGTTCTTGTAAACAAAGTTCGGCCCTTCGAGTAATGTTGCGCGTCGCGCGATACGCCATTTCTGGCGTGATGGTATTAAAAGCTGCGAGAATTGCTTCTCGCATTTCAGCTTCTGTACCATCACGCCTGTGCTCGACTATGGCTTTAATGTGTCCCCACACGAAATAATCGAGCACATTAAGATCTGGCGATCGCGGCGGCCAAATGATTGGGCCACCTCGACCCACCCATCTGTCCGGATAATGCGCGTTTAAAAAATCGCGTACTTGTCGAGAGAAATGTGCAGGAGCTCCGTCATGCTGAAAAATAATTTCTCTTCTTGCATGGAGAGGAATATCTTCGAGGAGAGCAGGCAACTCATTTTGAAGAAAATTCCTGTATATCTCTCCATTTAAACGGGGCGGTAAGAAGTAAGGACCAATCTAAAAATTGCCCCCCAAAAAAAATGATTTTAAAGCTGCGAAAGAAAATTCCTTAAATAATTTTAAATAGGTCTGATGATTAAAATTCAATATGAAGAATAGGGCAAGGAAAGCCGTAACGGAATGCTCGTGTTAAATTATTTTTAATCAACAAATATTTTTCCAACCACAGTAAACTGCGCGCCGACAAATCGTCAGACTTGAAACACAATTTTGGTTGGTGTAGTAAAATTCCCTTCCACCTCCTTAATTAAATCGTTACGATTTAATTTTTGATGCTAAGCATCTAAAAATTGTAAAGAAATTTAGTGGGAGAGAATTTTACTACACCAACCAAAATTGTGTTTCAACACGTTTGACGATTTGTCGGCGCACAGTTTACTATGGTTGAAAAAATATTTGTTTATTAAAAATAATTTAACACGAACATCCTGTTACGGCTTTCCCCCTTGCCCTATTCTTATAATAAAATTTTTTAACTTACTAAGTAAATTTACTACTTACGATTCGGTCTGCTGTTATTCCCGCCCATACATTTATCGCCCAGCGATATTGAAATGCGCGTTCTCGAACGACGTGCGGATTTTCTTCTGCCCAATACACGTAATTTCGTGTATTAAACACGCCGTTCGGGGTGAACGTAGCTTCATCCGTCCACAGAATACGGTCGGGGAAAAAATTATTCCGCCGACACTGCGCGAGAAATCCTGTACGTGTTTCGCTGATTGTTAATATTTATTAAAAAATCACGCAAAAACATTAAATAAAAATACCTTCACAAAAATAGATGCGATGTTCTTGATCTCTCGGAAAGAGTTGCTGTACTCCCTGATGATGATACGGATGCTGTCTGTTCCGACGTAAAACACTGTGCACTTTGTGTCGCGAGAAACCAAGCAGCCGAGACACATAGCGTACGCTGTATTTGGGGTGTTCTTCGAACACTTGCAGGATTCTTTCCTCATTGTTTACACGAATCTGCATCGGTGCACCAGCGTTTCGCCGATTTAAAACCACACTTCCCGTATCTCTGGCGCGTTGCACACACCTCGAAATTACTTTGTCATCGGGATGTCGACGCTCGGGAAATCGTTCCGCGTAAACACGAGCCGCGCCAACAGCGTTTTCTCCGGCTATTCCGTACGCGATAATCATATCGGTGTATTCTCTTGCAGTATATCCCGCCATTTCTTTACAATTTTTATAAGACACACAGATCTCGAACTCTCGGCACCTACTCTTGTGGAACGACGAGATCGAAAGAAACCCGGTAACAAATGCTTGATCGAGCAGCGTTTAAAACAAAAACGTAGCACGAATAAGCATTATTGTTACGTCGCGGTTTTCTTTCGATCTCGTCGTTCCACAAGAGTAGGTGCCGAGAGTTCGAGATCTGTGTGTCTTATAAAAATTGTAAAGAAATGGCGGGATATACTGCAAGAGAATACACCGATATGATTATCGCGTACGGAATAGCCGGAGAAAACGCTGTTGGCGCGGCTCGTGTTTACGCGGAACGATTTCCCGAGCGTCGACATCCCGATGACAAAGTAATTTCGAGGTGTGTGCAACGCGCCAGAGATACGGGAAGTGTGGTTTTAAATCGGCGAAACGCTGGTGCACCGATGCAGATTCGTGTAAACAATGAGGAAAGAATCCTGCAAGTGTTCGAAGAACACCCCAAATACAGCGTACGCTATGTGTCTCGGCTGCTTGGTTTCTCGCGACACAAAGTGCACAGTGTTTTACGTCGGAACAGACAGCATCCGTATCATCATCAGGGAGTACAGCAACTCTTTCCGAGAGATCAAGAACATCGCATCTATTTTTGTGAAGGTATTTTTATTTAATGTTTTTGCGTGATTTTTTAATAAATATTAACAATCAGCGAAACACGTACAGGATTTCTCGCGCAGTGTCGGCGGAATAATTTTTTCCCCGACCGTATTCTGTGGACGGATGAAGCTACGTTCACCCCGAACGGCGTGTTTAATACACGAAATTACGTGTATTGGGCAGAAGAAAATCCGCACGTCGTTCGAGAACGCGCATTTCAATATCGCTGGGCGATAAATGTATGGGCGGGAATAACAGCAGACCGAATCGTAAGTAGTAAATTTACTTAGTAAGTTAAAAAATTTTATTATGAAGAATAGGGCAAGGGGGAAAGCCGTAACAGGATGTTCGTGTTAAATTATTTTTAATAAACAAATATTTTTTCAACCATAGTAAACTGTGCGCCGACAAATCGTCAAACTTGTTGAAACACAATTTTGGTTGGTGTAGTAAAATTCTCTCCCACTAAATTTCTTTACAATTTTAGATGCTTAGCATCAAAAATTAAATCGTAACGATTTAATTAAGGAGGTGGAAGGGAATTTTACTACACCAACCAAAATTGTGTTTCAAGTCTGACGATTTGTCGGCGCGCAGTTTACTGTGGTTGGAAAAATATTTGTTGATTAAAAATAATTATGCTAACACATTTCGTCCGAGTAGACAATGTAGTTATGCTCTTATCCAATCCCTTGCAACAAGCCGTTCAAAGCTCCCTCTAAAACTGAAAAGTCACTAGACAGAGAGGGAGCCCGCAGCGCCCGTGTCGCTCGCCATCTCATTATGTTTCTTGTTGCGGTCCCGACCACAAGCATGAAGAAACGTTCCAGAAAAGATTCCAGAGGAGATTCCCGGGAACGGTCGCGAGACCCTTCGCGGCATCGACATGGAAGGAAGCGTTCCAGAGGTGATTCGCGCGATGGTTGGCGTGAGTACGGACATCCTTCGCAGGATGTTGGGATACTTGAGCGTATCGATAACCTCGAAAAGGGACTCGCCGCCATCTTGCAGGCAGTGACACGTCCGCCAGTCGCCGAGTCGTCGAGTCTTCTAGCTGCAGAGGAGTCCTCCGCAACGGAAGTTGCCACACAGGAGGAAGGCGCGTCGCACAGAGGTGAGCTTGTTGCTTTAAAATCGGAAGAGACCATGAACCGGACCGCTGAGTCCCGGTCGCGTCTCTTGTCGACGCTAGAGAGGCCATGAACCGGGCCACTGAGTTCCGGTCGAGCCTCTAGTCGACACGACCGAGCCTCTAATTGGGCTGTGTGCTCATGCGTTATCCGCGCGCACCGCGTGCGGATGCGACGGGCGCGTGTCGCTCCACGCGAGCGACCAAACGCACGGAAGCAGCCGTATACAAAAACGATGTACTCGTTAATTAGGCGACTTGCTTGACGCCTGTATTTCCTTTCAGAGGTTATCCAACATGATAATTCCGCGGTCGAGGTGGAGGATATTCCACTCATCGCTCAGAATACTGGCTCTGTTGCGTCTACTGCGCCTGTGACGACAGAAATAGCGGAGGCGTCGGATGGCGAACAGGAGAATTTAGTCCCTGATTTCAAGATGGATCTACTAGGAGACAATAATACTGATACGTCAATAGGTTCTCCAGTACATAACCTGATTGGTGAAAAATGGTCTTCCATATTTTCTAACGGCCTATCCAAGGAATCCAAAGAAACCTTATTAAAGAAATATCCGGTTCCGCAGAATGTACTTATGGCGAAGGCTCCTACACTAAATACCGAGATTCGCCACGTAATTCCGGCGTCGGCGGTCAAGCGCGACGACTACCAGGTTGCTACTCAACGAGTAGTTGAAGCATTAGTCGCAGCCCTGGCAAATCTAGTTTCAGAATTGCTAAAACCGGAGGATCAGTGGGACACAAAGCGTATTTTTGAATTAGCCAGCGACGCTGGTCGTATAGCAGCTCAAACGCAACATCATATTTCAAGATCGCGTCGAGCTCTAATCGCGCCAATGCTTACCTTCTTGGCGAAAAATGCTTTGGACTTGTCTCCAATTGATAAAAAATTATTTGGCGAACAATTCCTAGCCAAGATAAAGGAAACGTCAGAAGCGGATAAACTGGTTAAAACTTTAGCAAAACCGGCTTCCTTTGCTTCGAAACCCATTCAGCAAAAGACTAAACCTCAAACAAACCTACCCCTGGGAAACCGCAGGGGCCCCGCTGTCAAGAAAACATCCAACGCGCTTCGAACGACGAGGGCCTATCAGTCAACGGCGAAGCGTCGATCGAGATCCCGGTCGAGATCATCGCATCATCGTCGGTAGGAGAAGAGGTTGCAGGAAGACTGACTAATTTTGTAAATATTTGGTCTACTATTACTGGTGACTGTACAATTCTAGAGGCAGTTGCAGGTTATAAGATCCCTTTTAGGGGCTGTCCACCGTCTCGACCTCAGCTGCCAGAACCAAGGTTGAGCAAAAGCGACAGAATATCCTGTGCAGTAGAGATTGATCGCCTCTTAGCTAAGGGAGCTATTCGTCAGACCCATTGGTCTCAGGACCAATTTCTGTCGTCCTATTTTTTAATTGATAAGCCATCGGGAGGCAAGAGGTTTATTTTAAACTTAAAACCCTTAAATAGATTTGTTTCTACTCCGCATTTTAAAATGGAAGGTATTGACACAGTTTGTAAACTAATATCCCCTGGCTGTTTTATGGCCTCTCTTGATCTGGAGGACGCATATCTGTTAGTACCGATCCATGAGTCTCATAGGAAATACCTACGGTTTGTTTTCCAGAGTAAACTATACGAGTTTATAGCATTGCCATTTGGATTATCAACAGCACCTTTTATATTCACTAAAATTCTTAAGCCAGTGGCTGCTTTCTTAAGAAAGAAAGGGGATTTTTATCTGTAATATATCTGGATGATTTTTTGTTATTTGGCGACTCAGTGGAAGAATGTGCTTCCAATGCAAGAATAACTCTTCAAATATTAAGGAGTTTAGATTTTATTATTAATCACGACAAATCCGACTTAATTCCTCAACAAATAAAACGCTTTTTGGGTTTTATATTTAACTCTAGAGATATGTCTATTGCGTTACCAGAAGAAAAGAGACTGGCCAACTTACAACGTATTAAGGATTTTTCCAAAATAAAGTCTTGCAAAATTAGACAATTTGCGAGTCTAATTGGCTCTTTAATCTCGATTTGTCGGGCGTCTCCCTATGGTTTTTTATATACTAGAGATTTTGAGAGAGAGAAATTTCGAGCTTGCTGTAAATATGGGGACGATTTCGACGGATCTATGCGATTGCCATCTTCTCTTCAGTCAGATTTTAAATGGTGGATTAACGCCCTGAGCCACCCGCCAATTTCCGGTCCACTAATTAGACCTAACTTTAGTTTCGAGACTTATACGGATACTTCCCTCACAGGTTGGGGTGCATCCATGGGAAATCAAACAACACATGATTGGTGGTCAGAGGAAGAAAAATCTGAGCACATAAATTTTTTTTTAGAACTTAAGGCGGTAGAATATGCATTAAAATGCTTTGTAAATAACGAGTCCTCTAAAGAGATATTACTACGAAGTGACAACACTACGGCAATTGCATATATAAATAAAATGGGTTCAGTACAGTTCCAAAAACTCGCTTCTCTAGCCAAAGTCATTTGGCAATGGTGTGAAGCTAGAGATCTATACCTATTCGCTTCATATATTTCTTCAGATGATAACTATATCGCGGACGGCGAATCTAGAGTTATCTCGACGTAGACTGAGTGGGAACTAAGCGCTTCGGCATTTAACGAAATTTTGAGACAGCTTGGCCCATTTGATATCGATCTTTTCGCAACTTATGCTAACACTAAATGCGATAGTTTTTGTTTGGCTCCCCGATCCCTTCTCGGTCGCGGTGGACGCCTTCACAGTAGACTGGAGTTTAACTTACTTCTATGCCTTTCCCCCCTTTTCTATTATTACAAAAACTTTAAGTAAGATTGTAAGAGACAAAGCAGAAGGAGTTTTAATTGTCCCGTGGTGGCCAGCTCAACCTTGGTTCCCCCTTTTCAAAAAATTGTGCGTTGCAGATCCGATTATCTTTGATCCGAGCCCTAATTTATTATCTTCGCCTTTTAGGAAACAACATCCCGTATGGTTCAACATTTTCCTGGCAGCAGAGAAATTATCAGCGAAGCGTTTCGCCGTAAGGGATTTCCTGAACGATCATTAGAGGTGGTCCTAGCGTCCTTAACAAAGGGTCCATAACCCAGTATTCAAAGCCTATAAGGCTTTGGTGGGATTTTTGCGTTAAGCGCTCACTAGATTGGTTTCACCCGGACATACCGCTATATAAAGCGTTCTAATATACAATTTGGAAATCCAACTATTATCAAGATCCCAGATAGGGTAAAGACTTCCGGAATTAATCGTAACCAACCTTTTATGTCTTTTCCGAGGTTCGAAGATCATCCATCATTGTGTATAGTAACTATACTTCAACTTCATTACTATATGGATAAAACTAAGCATGTACTACCAGACTCCTCGGTCGTGCTTTTATTAACCTATAATAAGCGAATCCGAGCGGCTTCGTCACAAACGATCAGTAGGTGGATTAAACAAACTCTCTCTGAGAGCGGAATCGATACGTCAGTTTTTTCGTCGCATTCGACTCGTCATGCTTCTTCCTCGTCAGCTGCACGTCTTGGCGTTAGCATTGAGGAAATCCGTCGTACGGCAGGTTGGTCGAAAAATTCGACTACCTTTGCCAGATTTTACAATCGCCCGTTATTGCCAACGGGAGATGTGGCGAGAGCGGTAATTCTCAATAAGCCTTAATAAGCCTTAATAAGTCTTAAAGAAGTAAACTAAAAGGTTACGAATATTCAGTTATATTCTATCAAAAATTTCCTTAAGTTTTAATACGGCTTGGAAAAGTAAATTAAAGGTTTACGTATATTCATTTATATCCTATTGAGATTTTTATTTAAATTTTGATATGACTTAAGGAAACAAACTAATGGTTTGCATATATACTTAGGTTTTGTAGTCTACAATTCTCAATTGTATGTATACCTGCGTGTTATCTTTATGATTCAACAATTACTCAACATTAATAAAATGTACTGAGTGAGATACAAATCTTTATAGCTTTAAACAGCTACATTGTCTACTCGGACGAAATGTGTTAGCATAATTGTATGATCAAACGAACTTTGTGAAGTTCGATCATAATTATGCGTTCACTTTCGTCCGAGTAGTTACTTCCCACCCATTACCCCACAGGAAGAATTACCTTCACTGTGCCCTGTATCAAGATTTGTATCGGCTTTAAAACAATGGGTGTTTACGATAATGGCTATCCGAGTAATTTCCCCTAGGACCGAAATATACGATAAGCACAGCCATCTACCACCATCATGCTTCGTGACAACTCAATGATGTCTGGTAAAGCCAAATCAACGGGCAAGTTGGGAGTTGCGAGTTCCGTGAGTTTGTAGCAGGTAACCTAAAAAATACGATATAAATTATTTGATTATTACAATTAAAAATAATCTGTTTTTAATTGTAATGTATGGTATTCACTTCATTAAAATTATAATTATGTAACACAATCATGTATTTTTAACGTATTGTTTAAAGTAATGCCAAAGAGGTTATCTTATTTACAAACATTTTTTTATTCACTTGTCTATCAAGTTTCTATCATAACTGTATTATTTCAAAGTGTAATATAAAATTTTAATTAGACATCGATTCTCAATAAATGTTATAAATAAATGTTATTTTATTTAAACGTACTTATAAACATAAGCAGTCATGAAAGAACTGATTTTAGCTTTTGCTGTCAATTTCATATCATACTTTGTTGAATTCTGTTAGATTTTTATTAGTTCAGATTAGTTTCTATTTTTGTAGCAGTAAAATTTACATATAATATATATTTTGAAAATCAGATTTTTATAGGTCTGCTTCGTTGAGAAATAGCTACAGATAAATTAAGTTCAGTGAGAGAAGTGAATGATGTTGGTATTATAAGTCAATTATTACAATTTGTTCAAGTATATAGTAACTAATTTTTGTAATTACAGTGAATTATACAGAGTTCAGTGGACTGATAACAAGGCAAATGCTGGCAGAAAATAACTACGTGTACAAAATCTTCTAGTCCATCAAATAAGCAAGCTTGGAAAACGACTTGTCTATCAAGTTTCTATCATAACGGTATTATTTCAAAACCTAATATAAATTTATGTATAAATATTATGCATGAATATTTCACTAATGTGACACTAACATTAATGTTTACAATAATTTTTTTTAATTTGTAATGCAAGTACATAGTAAATTAATATATACTGTCAACACAATAAGAAAAATTTTTGTTTGTGCAGTTTACTTAAAGCTATATACAAATCTATTAACATTTATGAACAAAATGTTGGATTATTTTCTTCATACTTTATATTGCATTATTATTAAATATTTTCAGACAAGACATGGATATACAAGGAATGTGGGACTTATTTTTGATCATCCATCAGATGATGATGAAGATTATCTTCTGCCTCAACGGGAATTTCACCCTAAGATTCCAGATTTTTTTGAAAATATTGTATTGACATATTCTTTAACAGGTAAAGGTTTTGCTACAATACAATTTACTGTTTTAATTTTGTAAAGGTATTTTTGTATTATATTAAATGTAATAAACTTCATTATTGTTTAAATAGATTTTAAATCACATTTTCGACTAGAAAAAACTACGTATGAAAGATTGGTGCAAAGCCTTGGAGGACGTCTTCACCGTGACCGGGGTGCTGAAAAAATGTCTCCCGATAAACAAATAGCTATTACCTTATGGGTCCTCGGAAATCAGGAAGTTTACAGGTTAGTATGTTTCTTACAGCGTTAATCTGTTAGTATGTTTTATATTAAAAATGCACTTATATCTAAGTGCATTTGGCCAAACCACTTTTATGTTTTTCTTCCATTAAACTTTTGTTTGCCTTTAAGTTTTTGTCGAGTTATTTTTAAAAATATTTTTAACACAAGTTGTACCGGCAGCTTTCAAGAAGAAATAATTTAGCGACCTTAGATTGCTGTTGTGTAAAATTGTTAAGGTTTATTAAGGACGACTTTGGTTTTTTAAATAAGAATTCTAAATTTTTTAATACTTTTTTGTATTTTATATATTAAGATGTTTTTATATAAAACACTCTTATTAAGTCTTATTTTAATTTCATTATTTCTAGTTAGAGTCACTTAAATTGTATTAGCAATGAAAAGCTTAAATTATTATAATTTTCTTGTATTTTAAATTTTTGTGTATTTATATATTGTATAAAGGCAACAAAATTTTACTTTTAATAAAAATTCAGATTTTAAATAATTATGTGCATGTAAACCGTAATATACGTACAATTTTTGTTACAGATCGGTAGCAGATAGATTTGGTGTATGTAAGGACACCGTTTGGAATTCTGTATTTGAGGTTGCGATGTTACTAATTGAAGATGTTCATACATATATTAAATGGCCTGAACCTTATGAAATGATTAACTTTGAAAGAGAATTTCGTGCATTAAGTGGTTTTCCTGGAGTGATTGGAGCAATTGATGGCTCTCATATAGCTATAAGTGCACCCATAGAAAATTCCGACAATTATATTAACCGCAAAGGTTACCATTCATTAGTGTTACAAGGGATTTGTGATTATAAATTAAGGTTTATAGATGTTTTTACGGGAATGTGCGGTAGTGTTCATGACGCAAGAGTTTGGCGTTTAAGCGATATTAAGGAATTAATAACACAGGATGAAAATAGATACTTTCAAAATCAATACCATCTTTTAGCTGATTCAGCATATCCTTTGTCAAAATATATGTTAACTCCTTATCGAGATAATGGTCATTTAAACCGTCTACAAAGAAACTTTAACACAAAATTGTCAAAAACACGTGTAGTTATCGAACGTGCATTTGGAATGTTAAAAGGAAGATTTAGAAAATTACGATATGTTTATATGTACAATACGGAAATGATACCTTTAATTATTATTGCTTGTTGCATCTTACATAACATATGTATAGAAAATGAAGATGAACCTATGGCATTTGATCCAATAGAAATGGAAATTAATAACGAAATTGCATTTATAAACGGAACAGAAAAAAGAGATCTTATTTCTCAGTTATTGTAAATTTTTGTAATAAAATATGTAACTATATAATTTTTAATTACATGCATATCTCTTAATTAAATTTCTCAAATTTTTAAATATATTTTTATTTTTTGGAAATATAATTCTTTCTTCACGTTTTTTTATACACACACACACACACACACACCCACTCACCCACCCACACACACACACACACACACACGTAGCAAAAGTGCTAATTTATAATATAGTAATAATTAATAATTAATTGTTCAAAATAACTAAAATAATCATAAAACAATATTTACGTAAATATAATTTTAAAACTATAATGATCTATTTCTTAACAAGTCCAAATTTAAAGAATAGAATAAGGCAGATGATATATCTATATAAATCAGAAACACAATCGATCACATTTAATAAATTTATTACATATAACTTTAAAATAAAATCAGAAATTATATATATATATATTTGTAATATGTATCTTTATAATGCACACATCTGAATAGAAAATTTTGAGTAATGAATAACTAAACTTATTTTATTCATTACAACATAAACATTTATAATTATTATAGAAAATAAGGAACATTTGGTTACATATAAAAAAAATAATAAACGCGTATATTAATAATTATAACATAATATTAAAATAAGATTTTTACAGTGTGTAAAATTATCACATTATTTTGTACTTGATGTTAATATTATTCTTAATGTAATAAAAAAAAAATTATTTTTTATTAATATCAAAAATATAACAAACTTATTAGATTTTCTTACGTTAATATTGCTTAGTAAACTTAATTTGTATTTTTGAAATATTTTTTTATACGTTTTAATTTTTTTCTACTTTATTTCCGTCTACTTTTTTTAAATGCTTTTCTAATAAAGATAAGAAACGTTCTCTTTGGTCATAATTTTCTTGGTGATGTTTCGCTTTTTGTTCTACTAATTCTGCAATCCAGGTAGGTTTTTTAAGCTTTCTTCTTCTTATCGGTCGGTTCTTTAGAATATTGGCAGCTTCTAAATTTTCTTCATTTTCTTCATTTTCTTCAGTGTATTCAGTACTGAGATCTATACTTTTAGACGTATTTACATTTACTCTAAAACCGCGTGTACTTGATGCTACGGACAAAGGTGTAATTTCTGGGTTTTTTCTTAACATATCATCAATAATATCAAAATATTCCCAGGTTTCTTTTGCTGCGCCAGTACGATTATTTGCATCTTTTAACGTTTTATATCGTTTCTTCATACCGGTCCATTTGATACAACAATTTTCTGCAGTCAAATTATAACCATGGGTGTTAATAACTGCAGCAATCGTTTTCCAGGCTTGCTTATTTAATGGACTAATAGAAGATTCTGTATAGTTATTTCTGCTAGCAGCAGTTTTACCATATTATCAGTCCATTGAACTCTGTAATTCACTGTAATTACAAAAATTAGTTACTACTTGAACAAATTGTAATAATCGACTTATATAATTATCTTTATTAAATAATCATGTACATACCAACATCATTCACTTCTCTCGCACTGAACTTAATTTATCTGTAGCCATTTTTCAACAAAGTAGACCTGTAAAAATAAGATTTTTTTAAATGTATATTATATGTAGATTTTACTGCTACAAAAATAGAAATCTAACCAATCTGAATCAATAAAAATCTAACAGAATTCAACAAAGTATGATATGAAATTGACAGCAAAAGCCAAAATCAGTTCTTTCATGACTGTTTATGTTTATAAGTAATAACATTTATAACATCAATAACATTTATTAAGAATCGATGTCTAATTAAAATTTTATATTAGATTTTAAAACAATACCGTTATGATAGAAACTTGATAGACAAGTCGTTTTCCAAGCTTGCTTATTTGATGGACTAGAAGATTCTGTACACCTAGTTATTTCTGCCAGCATTTGCCTTGTTATCAGTCCACTGAACTCTGTATAAATCACTGTAATTACAAAAATTGGTTACTATATACTTGAACAAATTGTAATAATTGACTTATAATACCAACATCATTCACTTCTCTCACTGAACTTAATTTATCTGTAGCTATTTCTCAACGAAGCAGACCTATAAAAATCAGATTTTCAAAATATATATTATATGTAAATTTTACTGCTACAAAAATAGAAACTAATCTGAACTAATAAAAATCTAACAGAATTCAACAAAGTATGATATGAAATTGACAGCAAAAGCTAAAATCAGTTCTTTCATGACTGCTTATGTTTATAAGTACGTTTAAATAAAATAACATTTATTTATAACATTTATTGAGGATCGATGTCTAATTAAAATTTTATATTACACTTTGAAATAATACAGTTATGATAGAAACTTGATAGACAAGTGAATAAAAAAAATGTTTGTAAATAAGATAACCTCTTTGGCATTACTTTAAACAATACGTTAAAAATACATGATTGTGTTACATAATTATAATTTTAATGAAGTGAATATCATACATTACAATTAAAAACAGATTATTTTTAATTGTAATAATCAAATAATTTATATCGTATTTTTTAGGTTACCTGCTACAAACTCACGGAACTCGCAACTCCCAACTTGCCCATTGATTTGGCTTTACCAGACATCATTGAGTTGTCACGAAGCATGATGGTGGTAGATGGCTGTGCTTATCGTATATTTCGGTCCTAGGGGAAATTACTCGGATAGCCATTATCGTAAACACCCAATGAGATGGCGAGCGACACGGGCGCTGCGGGCTCCCTCTCTGTCTAGTGACTTTTCAGTTTTAGAGGGAGCTTTGAACGGCTTGTTGCAAGGGATTGGATAAGAGCATAACTACATTGTCTACTCGGACGAAAGTGAACGCATAATTATGATCGAACTTCACAAAGTTCGTTTGATCATACAATTTAACACGAGCATTCCGTTACGGCTTTCCTTGCCCTATTCTTCATATTGAATTTTAATCATCAGACCTATTTAAAATTATTTAAGGAATTTTCTTTCGCAGCTTTAAAAATCATTTTTTTTGGGGGGCAATTTTTAGATTGGTCCTTACTTCCTACCGCCCCGTTTAAATGGAGAGATATACAGGAATTTTCTTCAAAATGAGTTGCCTGCTCTCCTCGAAGATATTCCTCTCCATGCAAGAAGAGAAATTATTTTTCAGCATGACGGAGCTCCTGCACATTTCTCTCGACAAGTACGCGATTTTTTAAACGCGCATTATCCGGACAGATGGGTGGGTCGAGGTGGCCCAATCATTTGGCCGCCGCGATCGCCAGATCTTAATGTGCTCGATTATTTCGTGTGGGGACACATTAAAGCCATAGTCGAGCACAGGCGTGATGGTACAGAAGCTGAAATGCGAGAAGCAATTCTCGCAGCTTTTAATACCATCACGCCAGAAATGGCGTATCGCGCGACGCGCAACATTACTCGAAGAGCCGAACTTTGTTTACAAGAACGAGGGAGGCACTTCGAACAATTGTTACATTAAATTTTATGAGAGTGGATTAGACCTACTGGGGATACCACTTAAAAAAAAATGCGCCGTGCTGTATACCGCAAGGTGGCGAGGAAATGACAGCATAATCAAATTAGAATAAAATGCCATTTACGGCCCGAGTTTGAATTTTATTATTAGTAGCCTAATAATATTTCTTGTGCACTACATAAAATTTTTCGTAATAAATTCTTTACATTTATTTAGATGCTTAGCGTCACATACTACACGTTTACGCGAAGTAAATTATCGTAAGTTACTACAAAATCCCGTTTACGAAAAGGAATTATCGTAAGTTACTACAGAAGTAACGCTCGCGTTTAAACGTAGTAATAGTTAAATCAAATCAATTTAATTACGGGGAGGGAGAGGATTTTACTACTAGAACGGGAGCTGTTGTGTTGCAAGTCTGCAGACAATTTAGTCGGCGCGCAGTCTACTAAATTGTTGGAGAAAAAATTATGTGTAATACACAAAAAATATTATTATTAGGCTACTAATTGTAAGATCCAAGCTCGGACCGTAAATGGCGTTTTATTCTGACAGCGTAATATTTTTTATTTCGTGCGCGCGCGCGAGAGAGAGAGAATAATTCGACGCGGAGCTTTAGCGTTAAGCCCCTTGCACAATAGGCGATAGCGATAGCGATAGCGACAACGATAAAGTTGCCGACAAAGCTATTGTGCAAGGAGCTTTACGCGCCGCTCCGCGCTCGCGAGCCAGCGGCAGCGTCCCTTCCACTGCTTCGCCGCGCGCCTTGTACGGGGGTTACGGTGGGAGTGTGGGCGTCTCTTCTGGCCGCGCCGGCTTCTACGCGCGTGGATTGGCCGATCTTTTTCAATTAATTTCTCAATAAGTATTGCGAATTTCGCAAAATGATAGAAGACTTTTCTACTCGGTTTGACTCACTCTACTTGCATACAAGAGGTCCGGCGATTATTACCAGACATTTCGCAAAATAAAACTAAGCAAAATTATACCTAAATACTTAAATCACTGGTGTATGAACTATAAGAACATTAAACCTCCGTGGTTACACTTATTTTTTCAAACAAGGAAGTCACTCTGGGTCATTTTGACCCGAGACGAACTTTGTTCGTTCGCCATTTGACCATTTATCCACCGATCGTGTTGAAAAAATTCTCGAATGCATCTGCGATATTGCTAAATTGATTGCTATAAAAAAAGAAGTGCCTCAAGAATTTTTAACATATAAAAAAAATTCGCGAAGAATTTGTTTTTTTAACGGTATCTACCTATAGAGGATACTTTAAACTCTTGTAGATGGCGAACCAAGCTCCATTTTAAGCTACGTATTTAGCTGATATTTAGATCCAAATAAGGTTGGGTCAAATTGACCCAGTGTGACCACGGAGAGTTAATAGAAAATTAAATTGTTTAAATATTTTATTACCTGTAAATCGTCCGGATGACGGATGAATACAAAGGGGATAGAGAATCCCCAAAGTTTAACAATTGGATAGTACTGGTCAATTAGACTGATCAGTAACTTCCATTGTTTCTCTAAAAAAATGTATATAATATGAATATACGATAATATTGATAGTAATATATCTTAAACTGAAATGTGTGTGTGTTTGTAAATATTACTTTTGCGTATATATGTACAAATTAAGGAAAACGTTTAATTTATGCAAATTTTTGAAAAGCTTGTACTTACCTCGTGGGCCTATAAATTGTAGTAGATTTCCAAAAATCGGATAACCTGATGGCCCTGGTATAAGATTGATCAGTCGCCCCTTTCGTGATCCATAATGTACATAATAATGATACCCCACAATAAGTATGAATAATACCGTAATGGTGTAAAGAAAAACCATTGTGGCTCTGCAAAAAAGATATGTAGTTGCATATTACAAAATACAAGTTTCTACTTGCACATTTAAAAACTATGAGAAAGCAATGTGCAAGTTTCTACTTGCACACTTAAAAACTATGAAAAAGCAATGTGCAAGTTTCTATTTGCACACTTTTTTTTATGGATAGAGTATCATTAAAGATAGATTGGTGTTGAATTTGGCAATGATCGGTGAAGGGATTACCAATTTTTGCCTAAAAAGTGTACAAGTCATACATGTAATCTTATGTATAAGGTATCATTAAAGGAAGGTTGTTTTGAATTTGGCGAAGATTAGTGAAAGTCCACCCTCCTGAGTGATCTTTAGAAGTTTTTAGCCGGGGGTCGTTTTTTATTAAAAAGTTATTAACAAAGAAAGTTTGAAAAATATAGCAATTATTTTAAGTAGAGATGCGCACGAGACGAGATAAATCTCGATCTCGTCTCGATCTCGTCTCGAAATCGAGACGAGATTCAAGATCGAGATTACTTGTAACATTCGAGATTGAGATCGAGATCAGCATATCAAGATCTTGACAAGATCAAGATTATTTAAAAATCTCGTCGAGATTTCGATAAAATATTTTATTATTTTACCGATCGACGACACACATAGCGCCGTGACTGCTGCGCTAGTAAACGACGCCACATACACATACACAGCATCCTCTGTCGGTACCTCTCTTCTCCCGATTGCCAATGCGCGCTGCGCGGTTCAACCGCGATGCGCGAATGTTTATGTTAAAAGAAAATTTAGACGACGGCAACAGAATAACTGAATAAATAAACGATCTTCGCAGGTGATATTATATCATAACTCAATTTTACTATAACTTGTCAGTACTTTATAGTTTAATTCTTTTACTGTTTGTACTTCCGATTTATTTTGTTTTTTTAATAACAATTTTGTTAATATTAGAGATGAAAGAAAAAGCTAACCTAGAAATACTCTACAACTAACTATGTCTAAACATCAGCATTCTGCAAATCCATCAGGTAAGAAATAATACGATATAGTGAAAGTAAATATAATAGAAGCTTTTCTACAAGCGACACAAGATACAAGTGTCATTTTGTCTTTGTTACTCATTGCCAGAGAAGAAAGATAGAATGACGTTTGTGTCAACTTGTGTCGCTTGTAGAAAAGGTCCCATTATATGTATAATAAAGCTAGAAGCAGGTTTGTTTTTTTAATGTGGTAGCTGCTGTTAAGGATCAAACACATCTGTGATCGGGCCGCGAGGGTGACTGCTACGTGCCTGCTGTCAGTCTCGTGGCACGGATTCGATCCATACGGGGTTGTCGATCACGGGATCACGCCGTCCCGCGTGGTCGACGTCCTATGTACAGGTGCGAGAGAACGATCCGCGGGTCAGACTCTATTTGCATATCTTTGCGTCAAGTTTTCTCGGCATCATAGCAAACTTTGTGCGTGGTTTGGCTGGTTTCGCCACTAATTCGTGCGCGGCATCGCCGCCCAACCCTCCTCGCAAAGTGCGTGAGCGTTAAAAGACTTTGCTCTCTCTACGAGAGTTATCATCGAGCTCACCAAGGAGCTCAGCCCGGATATCTGTCGTCGTGTCTCGTGTCGCGGTCGCGTTCGGAGACTGCCTCGCGGACAAGTGTTCCTCCGTTCGTCTGCAAGATTTCCATCGTAAAAGCATCAAGTCGATGCTCGGCAAGATATCCGTTACGCGTTTGCGGCAAACGACTGACGCCTCAAGATTTTCGAGCAATCCGAACTCCGAACCATGACAGTGTCTGTGAAATTGACTAAGAGTTTCCGGTGCTTAATCGCAGTAACGATTGTCGTTCTCTCATCCGCAGCCCTCCCCTCGTTTCGCATTCTTTCTGATCTGAGTGATTCCAGCATTAATCGCGCTGTGCTAAATTCCGGACGAGCACGAAACAGTAGGAAAATTGCCAAATAAAATAATAAATATACATGACTGACAAATTATAGCTCTTATTCTGCAATTTTTCTACACCTATAAAATACATTATTTGTTAAATTATAATTGTATTCAATAATGTAGCAATTTACATTATGTTTATAACATATAGATTTTTTGTATTTTACGTATAAACGGTATAAAAATGTGAAATAGTTAATAGTCCAAATATTTGCTTTTATATTTAATTTTTATATTTTTTACTACTTTTATATTTAATTTTTATTTTTTTTGAAGTGCAATTAAAGGAACACCCTGTTTATTCTATGGTAGATACATAGTATAAAAGATATATCTGATTTTTAGAAAAATTACCTACTTAAATTGTATTTCTTTCTCTCATGTACACTGAAAAAAAATTTAGATCCAAGAAATATTTATTTACATAATACCAATGACTTATTTAGTTAATATAATAACATATTTATTTAGAATTAGATATTTTTACTTAATTTAAAGTAAATATATCTAATTCTAAATAAATATGTGTTTATATTAAGTAAATAAGTTATTGGTACTATGTAATAAATATTTTCTTGGATCTACATTTTTTTTAGTGTACGTTATTCAAATTAAAAAACTAGTTATATTTGACAAATTAAATTAGACATTAACAGTGAAAGTAAAAGACTAGACGATTTCTAAATTTAAATAATATAGCGGTAAGTTATAATTACATATTTATTAAATTAATATTTCAGACTCTGACAGTGACGGTGGAGATGAGCCTTCTATATCCTCTTCTTCATCTACATCACAAAGAACAAAACTTTCAGTACATTATAATGTGGATGTAGATGATAAAAAAGAAAAGTTTGGAATATGCAAGTTATGCGAAGAGCAACAAATAAAGAAAATCGTAAAAATGAAACATTCGAACACTACGGGATTGAAAAGACATTTAAAAATTGCTCACAGAAAAGAATTTGATAAATTGTACGGACTCACTCCACAATCAAAAAATCAGCAACTTTTAAATTTTCCGCAGGTAATTTTACAACACAAAATATTCTCAAAAATTACTCATAAAGTTACTCTTTTTGAAAATCAATCAATTTAACTTAAGAACATGTATGTAAGAAAAATATTTTTAGCTTTCAAAGTTGCATACTAAAACTCCCTTTATCGTATATAAACTTCTTATTTTTATTTTATATTTACGTTAACCTTAATAACTATTTTATAATTAAATTAAAATTTTCTTGCAGACTTAATATATCATTTTATTGAGATTTACAGATTAGGTCAGATTAGGTTGCTTAGGTTGCGTTCTTTTTAATATCTTTAACATCAATAAATAACATTTATTTTTAATTTTAGGTTCAGGCTTCATGTATAAGCAATATTAGCTTCACAGAAAAAATAGTACAGTGGTTGGCAATAAAATATTTGCCGTTTAGTTTTTTTGATGATACTGCCACACAGAATTTTTTTGCTGCACTAAATCCTAATCTTAAGTATCCCAAACGCGATACTATGAAAAGGAGAGTATTGGAAATATTTGAAAAGAAGAAAGATGCAGTAATCAATATATTGAAAACTAATGAATCAAAGATTTCCTTCACGGTCGATGGTTGGACGTCCATTGCTGGGAAATCCTATTACGGTATTACTGCACATTTTGTGGATGCTAGCTGGAAACTACAGTCCATAGTTCTAGACTTTGTACCATCTAACGGAGCCCACACTGGCAAGGACATAGCAACGTTGTTCTACAATTCTTTGAAAAACTTCAATATTGAGTCGAAGATTCAAGGTAATAACACGTACAGTTGCAAACAATGAAATTAGATTTGTAACTTCTTGATTTTACATGCATTGATGCGTTTTTTACTTTCTCGAAACAAAGTACTATTTATAGATAATGTAACCATAGGTATCGTCTTGGATAATGTTGCTAGCAATACTGTATTTATTCGAGAGCTACAGTTAATTTTACAAAGTGAAGGTATCAACTTCGACTGTGAAGATTGTCATTTTCGATGCTTTGCGCATATCTTAAATTTGGGAGTTCAGGATATACTGCGTGAATTACGATTAGATGATCCGGAAGAGTGTGAAGAAAGTGATTCCGATTATTCCAAAGATGAAGATGTAGTTGCAACAAATAATGATGCTCTCAATAATCCCATTAAAAAAATTAGGGCTCTCTTTTTAAAATTAAAAAGATCTGAGCAAAGTACAAATATGCTGAAAAGTGCATGTACTATGACTGATACCAAGTTTTTATCGCCAAAAATTGATGTGTGCACACGCTGGAACTCAACTCATGACATGCTGAAAGTTGCATTATTGTTGAAGCCTGCACTGATTAGTCTATTTCAAAGTAATACTGGTTTTCACATGTATTTACTATCCGAAGAAGAATGGTGTTTGTGCTCGGAAGTCCAGAAATTTTTAAAACATTTTAAAACTGTATCTACTGTTCTTGGCGGTGACAGCTACGTATCTTTACCGTACGTCATAGTAGCATTCAATATGCTTTTAGATAAAATCGAGAATAAAATGCAAACTTTGAACTGTACTGATAAATTGTTCAATGCATACCAAGCTGGTCGAGATAAATACTTAAACATTATCAGAAATCTAACTGGATTTACTGTATTTGCCTCGTGCTAGATCCGAGGCACAAAATTGAAAGTTTTAATGCTACAACCTGGGGAAAAGAAATGAAAGATCAGAGTATTGAAAAATTTGAAGACTTATATAAGAACAAATATTTTATTTCTTTAGAAAGCTCCTTAAACAATGATTTGCGTAATTCCTCGACTGATGATGATGACGATGACATTGATATGAGTGCAATATATGAGAAATCTGTTAGCGATTCAAATTGGAGAAACGAATTAACAAAATATTATAATACAAGAAGAGCAGACAAGGATGTTGATATATTGACATGGTGGTCAACTCATTCAAAAGAATATCCATGTTTAGCAAAAATGGCTCGGGACTTCCTAGGAACGCCAGCCACGTCTGTTCCAGCGGAACGATTATTTTCGAAAGCTGGATTAATCATACGCAAACACCGTAACCAGCTAACTGCTGAATCTGCCAGGTCACTAATATGCCTGAATTCGTGGTACATGTCAAACTTGCACTTATCCAAATAAAAATAAAAAGAAGGCCGTGAAAGAAACTGTAAGTACGATGCAGATGTAAAAACTGACTTATTATGTATTTTGTGCAGTCCGATGTAATTATGCAACTAACTTATTGAACGTAATTGAATTTAGCATAAGCTACTAGCGAAAGACAAACAGGTCCAGGTTTCTAAAATACATCGATACGACGTTCGAAGGATTGAATATCAAAATCGAGGACATATAATTTGGATGGAAGTACTAGTGCGAAGGAGAAAGATTGCGTGACGTACGCGACTTTGTTGTGTGAGAAGTCCTGAGCATTAAATGTTATTCATTTATGGATGTGATTGTAATACCAGAGCAAAATCAAATAAACAAATGCAAATTAAAAAAAAATAGTGTCGAATGACGTTTGATTGCGTAAGCAACGCGATAATAGCTTAGAGCTGAAATTTAAGTTTATCGTCAATCTTATAAATTCATCAGATAGAAATACACGCTATGTTTTAAGTGTTTTAGAAAAGGTTAAGGTAAAAACACCAAGTAAATGCAGTATACATATTTTTCCGCTAAAATTTTAACAGATTCATTTATTTGCCACAATTTTTGCATATTTTAAACTCGCTAATCTCGTCAAGATATCGTCGAGATCGAGATCAAGATCGAGATCATATATTCGAGATTCTCGAAAATTCGAGATCGATATGCATGTTTCGAGATTTTTCGAGATCAAGCTCGAGATCGCAGAAATCTCGTCTCGTCTCGTCTCGTGCGCATCTCTAATTTTAAGTACCTACTGATGAGAGACATAAACGACTAATATTACGTTTTTTTTTTTTAAGCAGCGAATACTTTATTCGCGAGAAAGTCGATGCTTTACCAAAACACAACCCAGCAAAACACAGAATACACGAGTGCGCAATTGATAGCAAATTGTGCACTCGGTGTATTCTGTGTTTGCTGGGAACATTTAAAGCAGTAAATTGTTGATAAATTGAAGTCTTTTTGTTAAAGCAGAGAATACTTTATTTCGCGAAAAAGTCGCTGCTTTACCAAAACACAACATTTAAAACAGTAAATTATTGATAAATTTTCCTTTTTTAGTGTTGACATAATGTTTTCCGTGAAGTAGAATATCTTCCATAATGTAGAATATCCGTTTCCAAATAGCTTCTTCATTCAAATTCGATGTATTATCTCTTTTTAGTATTGTTCATGAAAAATCCAATCTAATCTTATATATATATTGCAGGCTTCTTCAATTTTATTACTTTTATCGCTGATATATCTTCCATAAAGCTCTACTTCCATGAAATTTCTTTTTCATATGCATATTAAATCTTTTGTTTTATATTTTAATCATAAATGTAATAAGCTTTTAAAAGAAATATTTTGTAAAAAAGATTAATCACATTAATACAACAATATTACGTCATTCTATATTCTATATAATAATGAGAATTGTAATTTTTTTCAAATTTTTTACATTTTTCTTGATATAGAAAAATCCGCTTAAAAATTGTATTGTTTTCACACTATATTAAATCAATTTTAAAAACAAATTACTAAAAGAGAAAATGTTTCTATACTTGTTTCTGCATCTGTTATCTTTTTCCATCTTTTGCTCATGCTAGTGAATCATGAAAAGTTTAATCTTATCTTCATTGTAGACTTTCTTTGATGATCATTTATTTCATCATTTTTGTAGCACTAATATAATTTTATTTTTTGTGAAGTAGGATTTTTCAATTATATATGTCATATTAGCATAAAAACATATTAATAGCATAAAAATTTATTAAAAATAAATATAGTGTGGCGATTATATATCGCTATATACTTGGCCGCCGCGACAGCTCGAATCGAAAATAAGTAATAATAGCGAGGTCGAAAAATAGGGAAAGACGTTAGATAGGGAAAACACAAATATAGGTAACGATAAGCGAGAAGGTTACAGGCATGACCCAAACAATAATTAACAACACAAATCGACCGAAACGTGACGAGCGACTCCTCGAAGGACACGAAGTCCGGAGAAGAGAAAACGATCGCGAGAGCCCGGGAACAGAGAGACGGGGATTCGACACGGCGACTCGCTAGAGTGAAGACGTATCCGCGTGAACTGACTATTTCGGGACTTAGAATATTTTGCGAGCGGTACGACTTAGAATGTAACGACTTAGGATATATCTGAGATTATAGACTGTATTATAATAGACTTCACTCAACGTATTCTTACACGCCCTTCCCAAAATAGAATTATTTTTAAAATATCTAGAAACTTACATAATTTTCTTTATGTGGCAATGCATAATTAACAATATGATAATATTTATATTGCTAATAAAATAAATATATAATCTTATTTGTATCTATATTGCACATGTTCTATTCCTAATCGTATTGTATAATATATTCATTATTATTGTACATTGTATATGTCGTATATATTAAACGTATTAATTTAATTTGCAAAAATACGATAAGCCACTAATTTTATGTTTTATTAATGTTGAATCAAATGCATACAATAATAAATTAAAAGGAAATTTTAAAGAAGAAAAGATGATACCAAAAATATTAAGAAAATCTATTATATATAATCCTTTTATTTCTATAAATTCTTTGGTAATACTCTTCTCTGATAATGTTACTACCAATAAAATATTTGTTTACATAATATTTATTACTTTAAATTAAAAATTTATTTAAGAAGTGATTAATCTTTTTAAACTAATTTCAATAAAGTTAGGCCCTTTGCATTTTCTTATATTTACATCAAGTTTCTTTCAATAAGAAAACTTTAAGTTAAATAAAATCTCGTACAAATATAAGACAATTAGGTGCTTATTTAAAAAAAGTAAGTATAGAAATTTAAATAAAATTAGTTATGGTTTAGACAAAGTAATATGTGTATAATATTTGCAATTTACATGCGTTAAGCTAGAGCACATAAAATATACAATACGTTATTTGGATACTCTTTAAATATTATTTAAATACTTACAAACTGTTGGATCTGCATCATATCATTCTCTCAGGAGACATTTTAAGTTAAATCGACATTTGTTTTATATATCTTATAGAAAAAACCACAGATCAAATCTAGTAGACAAACCACTCTTCCCATGTTGAACTAGATTTGCAAATGTTATTCATTATTACAAATATTTCTCTTGCTCGATGTTATTTTCATGGAGCTTTCTATATCGACTCTTTATAATAAACTCTTCATAGATGTAAGGAATAAACCTGCGAAACCGTAATTCGTAATATCCAGATTTCTTATAAAATAAGTTACATATATAGATTCGTGAATTTTTTGTATATACTCTTTATATATAATAATGCAGGGAGCTAAAGAGCCCGATTTTGAATTTTTGCTCTTAAAAACTTATAATAAATAAAATACGGAGTTAAAGTGCAGTTTAACGTGCACTTAGTGCATAAAGTGCATCTGAGTGCACAATTTTCTCTATTTCAGATATTTGAAAGTTTTGGTCTCCTTATCTCTATCAAGTCAAATAAAGATATAAGGGCATATATAGTTATATGTATGTTGTAAACTCACTTTTCATGCAAACTACCAGATTTTAAAGCAGTTGACGTAGATCTACCTCTATATCGAAGATGCGAGGGAGACTCACTACCGCTATTTTGCTTCGACTATGACTCGAGGATTTTCTCTCAGCATATTTTAAAGCTTGTGCACGTTTCCTTTCATATTCTAAAATCTTTTTCTGTTTCAATTTTTCATGTTGTCTCTCTCGTTCTTGCTGGCGTTGCCATTCTCGTCTACGTCTCTGCATGCTTTTCGTCTTCGGTTCTTGAACGTAACACTGAATAAGTATTGTGATCTTCACTACGCGTTGATCTTGACTCCTCATTGCCGCGGAAAGTTGTCGAACGTATTGGATTCACTGTCGGAAATACTAAGCAAAGTGCTGCTGAAATATCCCTACCCTAGTAGAAATATTTCTACAAAATTAAAAAAAAATAAAAGTGTAGGGGAGACTGGGGCTTATCACCCAAATTGACTTTGATAGGGCTCAATCGACGCGGAATCGTTTGGTGGTCACGAATATCGTCATTAAAACGTTTGGTGGTCAATCGTTATCCTAAGAAATAGAAAAAACCGTACTCTCACGCCATTGGTCGCATGACTCCGTGATGTTACCCTGCCGAAAATGTTCGATTAATTAAAAAGAAAGTAATCCGAATCGATCGGGATTTCTGCACCGAAAATACGGTATTAAAACCGATTGAAAATAGTCAAATCGAATTTAGTACGCTTCAGGCGGATTTGATATACATCCATTTAAATCCGAAATTATACGACTTCATAAGCTATAATTAAATCGGTTTTAATGCGATGTGAATCTGTCGGAGGATGACAAAAGTAATCCTTTGCAATCCGAAATTCTATTTTACGAACATTTAAATCGGTTTTAATGCGCTGTGAATCTGTCGAAGGATAACAATAAAAGTAATCCGTTGCTATTCGAAATTTCACGATTTTGCGGATTACATCGCGATAAACAATTAAATCTGTTTTAATGCAATTAAATTAGCTAGAATTTACCATAGTCAATCCATAGGCAAAAATAATGTCTTTTAATAAAAAATGTTATCATTTTGCAGATAAAAAGTAAATCGATTTTATGTAGTGTGAGTAGGATTTGCTGTTATCATGAGTCACAATAAAGCTATTTAAAATCAAATCTTTATTTTTTTCTCAACTGCATAATATTTACAAAAGAAATACAATTTAAGCGTTAACCTTCAAGTGGTTATTGTTTATTTAGGTATTAACTCCTAATATGAGTGTATTGTTTGCAGTTTTTAATCAATTTTCAAACTTTTAAGCAATACAAACAATTAAAATTGAAAATAAAATCTTCAAAATAAACAAATAAGTACATTAACTTCGCCAGCAATTTTAACCAAATTGAGAATAAAATGGAATTTTAATCGACGTAACTGGCAATCTCAAGATATACGCGTTTAAGATTTGAAATTTATTATGAACTAATAAATTTTTCAAATTGATTAAAATTTCATCTTATTCTCAATTTTTTCAAAATAAACATAAAATTTTCGCTATCAAAACATTAATATATTTAAAAGAACAAACTTTTCTGACTATTATGATGAATACAATTCGGGTGAGTAATCGTAAAAACTTGGTTATCCTCAACAACATTTACGTCTTTCGAGAGTAATATATATAAATTAAAACAATGTATGAATGGTCCAAACGGAATTGACCAGCAAATGTCGAAAAAGTCCTTGGAGATATTGCACTTTCTAACGGATAATGTAGATTACTGTGATGATTCTGCCGTGTCTGACTACTGCAGATTTCAATATAAACATTTATCAAAATTCGATACATCTAATGACAACAATGTCATTCTTATTGGCAAATGCTATAGCGTAAAATGCGATGATAAAATGTATAAAGCATATAAAAAATGCATCGTTAGAGGCGTTGTATTTCACAGCCTGAAGTATCGCAAAGCGAAAAGAACGAACGATACAATGATTCAGTTACATTCAGGCGAATATGGTCAAATAATGCACATTATTCTATTAAATAATAAATGCCACATGCAAATATAAAAAATTACGATTAGTTCCAATAAACCGTTTAAAGTGTCGTACATGGATAGGATAGAATCAGAAGATTATGTACATAGCTCAATAGTTCCCATAAGCGATGTCAAAAGCAAGCTTATTCACATAGATGTTGGATATTGAAGATATTTATGCAAACCTCCGAATACATTTGAAATTCAATAATAAATAAAATTTTGTAATAAATACAATTTTGTTTCTTTATTTATATATACACACAGTCAAATATAATTATAACAAAAATTTGATTTAATTGCATTATATCCGATTTCCTTTTCATCTGAAAAATCGGAGAATTTCAAATTCAAACGAATTACTGTTGCTTTATCACAGACTATATAAATTTGATTATTATTGCATTCAAATCAATTTAGTTTTTATCCCCGAAATTGGTAAATTTCGGATTAAACCGGACTACAAAATCAACTCAATTATTAAAATTGGATATTATTATAACGGATTGAAATTGCATACGCGCAATCGCTGAATTTCGAATTAAAACGGATTAATGTTGTCTTTCCTAGCAAATCGGATTCAGATGGATTACAACCGATTTTATTGAATCGGTGTTTTTGTAATTGAAACGGACTCATCTCTTGAAAAGAAATATACAAATTAGGCGGATTATTTTGGGTTATATATCCATCCGATTATTAGTGTTTATTTTGGATTGACAACAATATGGATTAGAATGTAATGATTTCGGATTGGAAACAATCTGCAAAAGCGATATCAAAACCCATTCTGATTAGTTTGGAATTAAAATCGATTACTTTTTAATCCGGGCGCGGATTGAACCGATTAAAACCGATTAAAAGGGATTATGTTTTAATCGGTTTTAATCGAACATTTTCGGCAGGGTAGCTTGGTAATTTGATGAATAAACATTATTTATCATTCAAATTAACTTCCATACGGCTCAATCGACGCGGAATCGTTTGGTGGTCACGAATATAATCAGTAAAACGTTTGGTGGTCAACCGTTCCGACTAATGACACAGAGGTGATATGTCCGGCATCCCACGCAACACACCGACGTCCTTCGGACGTCCGAAGTATGCTCCGAAAAGTCTAATTTATGTCGCTTTCTTGCGGACGTCTAAAATACGTCTCAAGGACGTTGTTTGGACGTCTTATAATGAAGTTATTTACACAGACGTTTGAGGGATGTCCAGAGTACATCGTCAATATGTCTGATTTTTCAAATTAAACTCAAGTTTTTTTACATTTTAATTTCGTTAAACAATATTGAATGACTTTATTTTACATATTTGTTCAATAGATATCTCGATAATATATAATTATTTTGTTATATCATATTTTTACCGTCATATAAAAGACGTCTAAAAGACGTCTCAAAAACGTCTTATTATATTTTCCAATGCGTAAAACAAAAATGTTTTATTACTTTTATATTATACATGTTATTTCATGTTCTAAGAATGTCCTGTGGATGCCGTCAAAATTGTTTTGTCGATCTGATTTTATATTATTTAATTATATATTGTAATTAAAAAAAGAGTATGCGGAATGCGGAATTATAATATATTAATTTCTACAGGTTTTTAAAATATCTAGTATAATGTAATCTAGTTATATATATAATAACTAACAGATTTTTAGTAGCAGCGAATATCGGAACGCATTCCATGTACAGGTTGCGTGCGCAGCGGCTACTATAGCTTAATTTGCCTAGGATTGGTCTCTAGCTCGCGTGGAGCGCAGGCATTGGCGCGATTCAGTGCCGCCAGTGATGCGCGCGTTCTAATTGGTCGAGAGTGGCGTGCGAGTTGCGTGTCACGTGTCATGTGCCGGTCGTGCGTGATGTTACGCGCGTCGTTCTTTCCCGGCGGCCATTGTTCTGGTTGTGCGTTGTGCGTCCGCCGATTCTGAGTTGGTCGTATTTAGCGTTAACGTCGGCAGTCCGAAGTCCCGCGTCGTAGTTTAATTAAGTTGCGTTAGTCAGTCGCGTTCTGTAAAATTAGTAAGTCGCGTCGCATATTTTTAGTGATCTGTCCGTTGTGAGCGTACCGCGCGTCGCTTCTTACCGTGCGGCACATGTTATATCCTGTGCAACACGTCCTGTGTGCAACAGCCTCCTCCATCAGAAAGTCACCCAACTTACCAAACTCATCAAAACCCCCGTTCAGAAAGTCTCGGACAAACCTCGGGTGACTTAGCGGAAGCCTTGCGATTGGACAGTCGAACGAAGGTGGGGAAATGTAGGCGGGCGACAAATTGACGAAAGAGCCCGACATTACACGGAAAGTGACGAAACTCTTAAAATGCTTTAATTTTGTCGGTAGTGGGGGTCACCCAGCTCCTCGATGATTTTCGATGGATGAGCTGGGTGACCCCCACTCTTCCATCAAACTAAAACCCGCGGATTTTAAATTGAAAAGACATACAATGGCCATTAGAAGAACTTCCATTAAATAATTAAATTATCGAAAAAGTAGGGTAGTTAATAATATAGAATTTTTTAACATATCTGCAGAGTCAGAATTATCTCCCTGTAATACTTGAATGAGAAGGACAATGAAATTAAACATTGTCTTGAAATAAATTGAAACGTAAACTTCTAGTATAAAAATTCCATGATTAATGCAGACATAAAAAATTGTGTGTAAAAAAGTAACAAAATAAATTTTGTTTTCTAAAAGTTATATGTTGAATAAATAATAAAAAAGTGTAATTAATAGAAAAAATAAACTATAAATTAAATTAAATTAATTGTCGGTAATTATATAAAATGTTAAAATTGTATATCATATGACGGTAAGAATCCTGAGAAGAGCGATCAAGTCGCTAGTTCAGGTAATAATCATCCGAGGGACCTAGCATCGAAAGCGTCAGTCAACTCTCAAGTCAAAAGAGTCGCGCTTGTCGTGCACGTGTTCGGACGTGTTTGTCCTGAATAAATTTTTGAAGATTGCTGATGCAATCAAAATTTCCACTCAGACTTCGCTACGCGATCAGTGATTCAAGCTTTGTTAAACAAACAGTGGCAAATCTGGCCGTATTGTCCGCTGAAAAGCGGCAGGAGCCAATAAAAAGTAAGAAGAAGAAGAAGAAGAACTCAAGTCAAAGGATTCACGTCAAGGCTCGAGCCTCGAGGAAGGTTTTGAAAGACAATGGATTCTTGCTGGCGATTTTGATTCACAGTCCCGTTCTCAATGAATTCAGATTAACGTAAGTAATTGCTCGATATAACAAGTACACATTCTCATCCCGATATCTCGTTATTCATACTCATGTTTATACTTTTTCTGCTCGATTTCCGAGCTACTCTCGCAACTGAATATTAATCATTATTTTCTAATTTTCCTATTGTTTTTATTAATGTCTTTTTAAATGCATTAATGCAGCACGCAATTATTTCTGGGTGAAATGCCACTTCTACTTCCTATTCTCGTAATTTATCCAAGAGCGGTAGTAGTATATCAGGATTTTCTTCCACGGTATGCAGTCTTCTTTGGAAAACTAGCATATAAGGGGTATTCAAATAAGTTAAAGTTTAACGGTTTGACAGGTTATGTCGGGTTAAAGTCGAGTAAAAAGTTAATTAATTAACTTTGGGCGCGCTACTCTTTAAGGTTATGTAAAATACATAAGTGACTCATTAACCTATCACATTAATCTTTGGGTTAAAAGTCTAAAAATTAACTTTTTACCCGACTATAACCTGTCAAACCGTTAAACTCTAACTTATTTGAATACCCCTAAAGAGATTGCCAATAATCTTGGAGTAAATTAATATTTAATTCCTTATATGCAGATGTCCCTGTGCGAGGTATTAGAACCACTTGATTACGAGGAATTCTTGGGACAGCATCAGTCAGTGCTGGACCGTGATCCTTTAAAACCAATACCAGATTTTCCACCGGGAGACGTCGAATTGAGAGTCGTAAAGAGGAAGATTCGAACAGAGGAGCCAGTAGTACCGCACGAATCAATGTAAGAAAATAGTCGAAACGCTATTAATTACAATACAGTTATTTAAAACTTGTCATCCATTCTTTATTTTGATCATTTGGCTTTCAGTGATACCGTGTCGCCTTATGTGAAAAGATGTTGAAAGTTTTACTTCAGACTGGGTCGTAATACATCGTAAATACAAAGGTAGAATCTCACCTATCGCCAGAGACAGATTGATTCAGGATACACTTAGACAAGATTTCGAGGTATCTAGTGCTGGAGATAAAATTAATTTATTTGTGATAAGCAGGAAGTAAAACCGATTTATCTTAATTAGGTAGATCAAGAAGATGCAAATGGTTGTGTATCACTGAACGAGGAGGATGATTTGTCCAATTCCGGAGATATTCCGAGAAGATCTTGGGCAACTCTGGATTTGCGGTATTCGCAACATGACTTTCTTCTGCCGAGTTTGTTAGATCGTGTTTGCCTCGAAACGATCGATCAGATGAACGAGCAAAAAAGATTGGAGGATCGACAGGTATAGGATTATAAAGCGGCAAGTTTGTCCATTTTGTTTTTATTAAATATTCTTAATATTTGTTATTCAATATTTTATTAAATATTGAATATTTATTAAATATTTGTTATTAAATATTTTATTAAATATTGTTGCGGATTCGGCATTGCTGATACATTCTATTCCGCAATATTTAGACAACGAGTCCGTAAGGCTGAGTTTCCACTGAGCGCGTCACGCGTCGCGTCGTCACAAGTTAACCAATCAAAACATCCCATTTCATTACATTCTTGTGACGGGATCGAAATGGGATGTTTTGATTGGATGACGCGACGCGTGACGCGCTCAGTGGAAACTCAGCCTTAGTCAACAACAGCGTGTAATCGATCACGCGTACACGCGTTTCCTACAATCGTATCACGCGCTGGTCATGCTTCCGCATACCTGTGCCGCTTCCGAACTCGAAGGTTTTGCGTGCTGTGCGACAATCCGGCAAATTTAGTTCCTGTATGACGGGCCTGCGATAAAGACCGATCAGTCATGGGATTGCTCGCGCCGTATATTGTGCCGCCGTTCTCCTGCGTTAATACTAGAATGTGCGGGTATGATTATCCAAAGATTAACAATCAATTGGATACCGGCCTTCCATGTTATTGGGGAGCGAGCTAGTTTTGGCGTGGAGCACGCTCTCCTTGCAGGCCCAAGAACTGTTTTCAGCTGACGCAGCGAAAATCTGCGTCAGCAAGATCTCCGTTCGCGCGTTTCAAGATGTCCGTTCTATATTCGTGCTCCTCAAGATTTCTTTATTCGCGCTGATCAACGCTTCATTCCGTCACGCGCCGCCCTCTTTCTCATTCGTTTACGCGCTTTGTAGTTACGATCATGCGAGTCGAAATTCGCTGGTGCTCGGAACTATATTCCGTTAATAACGGGCCTTCGCTTCGGTCCGTCGGATCGATCATCTTTCTGTCGGCGTTTCTTTTGTATTCTGTGTATGTGACGTAAATATAGATATTGAGATTAGCGATAATTCACTCGCGAATGAATTGAGAGTGACCCGTTTAACCGTCGAACGTTCTGAACCCCAGACTATCCTCATACATTCCTCAATTAAATATTATATTAAATATCTAATAAAATATTGAATAATAAATGTAAAATATTAAATATTGTATTTATTGTTTAATATTTGACTAAATAATTAAATATTTATTTTTCAGGAAGCCTTGTTCCCGCTTTACGCTCCTCCGACTTCTCCTGACGACGAGTGGCCTCGTATCGGCAAAGCGGGCATGGAATCAGAATTGAAATCAGCTCTTCTCGAATTAGCGCGTGCCTCGCATTCCGCCTTGGTGCGATCACTTCCCCAATTACTGGATCAATTACTGTGTCTTCTAGTGCGACCGCCAACATTACCGTCTCAATCATTGAACGTTGCCGCCACCATCTTCGAGGCTCTGGGACTGCTTGTACGAAATATCACCAATTTACCGGACGGTCAATTGGACGCGCATGGAAGACACGCGATATTGGCCACCTACATCGCGTATCAATGCTTTTTGCCGAGCATGACTCACAACGGGAGCATTGTGCGAGCAATCCCGATCTGCCTCTGGAAGATCTGGAGATGGAGATCCACTCGCAGGGATTGGACAGAACCGCGTCGATGTGACAGGAATCCCCCTCGATCAACAGTCATCCCACCAGAAGACTTCTACACGAGGAACTTGCCTTGCACTGGGTTGTATCCACTGGTCAGGAACGCGAACTGGCGATAACTCATTCCTGGTTCTTCCTGGAGCTGATAATGCGCTTGATGGTTGTCACACTGTCTGAGATGGCGTCCTTGGAGGCACTGCGAAAACTGAGATTCTCACCGCAGTTCTGCGACGATGTCGCGACGCTCACCGCTGCGTTAACGTCCGAGGTAATATCGCGCTGCGGCAAGGAAATCCGCGTGGCGTCCAACCTGATATCGAGCCTTGGCAATTTCCTATCCGACCTGCTATCCGTGATGGACAGAGGATGTGTGCTGTCGCTCGTTCGCACCGCCTGTTGCTCGCTGTCGGATGCGTCAATGCATATTCCCGACTCCGCAGCATTATTCGCTCTGAAACTCGATCTCGTGAGAATGGTGTGCTCGCACGAGCACTATGTAGCATTGAATCTTCCCTTTGGCACTGGCTATACGTCGGGATCGGCTCCGGCATCGCCCAGTCCATTGACAGGCAGTTCAGGCAGTCTGATATCCACTCTTGTGCCTGGGGATAGAGCCCGGTTTTCGGAACTCAGTCAAGAATTCAGGCAGCAGCACTTTCTGGTTGGCATTGTTCTGTCCGATCTGGCAAACACCTTGGAGATACAAAATCCGATGCTACAGAATAAAGCTATTGGGACCGTCCGACATCTTATGAGCTGCCACGATGCTGATCCGCGATATTCCGATCCTGCGGCGAAGGCTAGAGTTGCCGCGCTATATCTGCCGTTACTTAGTATCTTGATGGATGCCTTACCTTAGCTTTATCATTGAGACTCTAAAGACAAAAGCGTTTATCCGGATGAATCCGGATCGATCACGCAATCGGTAGCATTAGCTATTGCTGGCGGAATGTCGGCGGACACCGCGGGCAATCAGTGCCGTGTATCTCTGAGTTCCGAAGCTACTCGACATGTATTAATGTGTACCTTATGGGTGCTGAAGGGATTAGAACGAACCGCTCTAGCACAGTGGTGTTCCGAACTCAGCGCGACATGTATTTTGAGCTTGCTGCAAGTACTGAATATCGCCACCGCAGCTTTTGAGTACAAAGGCAAGAAAGCACTAAAATATTGCGACTGGAAGACGTGATTCTCGGTCAGGGAAGTGCCAGGAGCGAAATGATGCTGCGAAGAAAGGAGAGAGTGACCGGAGACAAATTGAGATAGCGCAAAGATCAAATCCCTTAAGGTAAATGCACCTATTTGCGTCCATGTAAGAGTTATAGCAGAATAGAAGACCAATATACGAGTATAATCTATTCCAATTTGATTAAAAATCATTACTGATTGAAAAATATATATTTTTTTATGGAAAAAAGCTTTTGTTTTGACAAATTGCTACATATTGCACCGGAAAATTCTAAAATTACGCGAAGGTATTATTGTACGTCGTTGCGTCCGCCTGATTAGTTTTCGAACGTATTTGCGTCCATTGCGTTGCCCCCTTTGCGTCAGGACGCAAACGATTTGACTGCACTATTTTGCGTCCGTCATGGTCATGGATAAAACGAATATGTATTGAATGTTTTCGGTCGCAAATAGAAACAGAATGTGTAGGGCCCCCATTTGCGTCTGCTCTTCAGAGGTTATGGTGGACTTGAATTATTCTGATAAAACTTATGTTACTTTATAAGTTGTGCCGCAGAAAAAAAACAGTGCACATCGAAAAAGTGATATTTTTCGCATCATTCACGACAATTTTAGCATGAATACACTGACGATTCAATTACTTTGAATATTCGAAGCAACCGGGCGCACGCATATACATTAGGATGTTGTTGCGTTGCTTTGCTACTATTGTGTGAAATTAATAATTTACTGACCTTTCGTGTGATGAAATCACACGTTTTGAGTAGCTTGTGGAGCTGGATTGCTTAAAACACTTGGACTTACTTCGTGATTATTTCTCAGGATCCGCAACAACGATAAAAATGACAGTCACTTTCACCGTCCGATCTACTAAGAATTGCCCTCAGAGCACGCGTATACACAGATGGTCATTTACGGCGCGCACTATGAAAATTGAAACCGTGTTATATTTTTTTAATTTCAATGAAACACATTTTAAAATAGACGCAATTATAGAATATTGTCTATAGAATGGAATAAATATTCTTCATGAATCAATAAGTGTGGATATTAATTGATTTTATTACTTTTTAATCAGATTCGGACGCAAATAGGTGCACGGACGCAAATAGGTGCATTTACCTTACAGGTACAAATATTATTATATTATTTTAATTTTAATTTTAATTGAAGTCATAATTATATAAATATATTGATTCTTAAATATTTTGTTATTAATTTTATAGTTATTAATTAATTAATTAATTAATAAAAAGTTAGCGTTTTGACTTGACCTTCGCAAATTTTACGATGACGCATTTCCTCCTTTGAAATATATTTTTAGTCTGCTTTCCGTGTTATATTCTCTACGTCATTTGTGCTGGCCTCGGACCCACTTCTTTTTCTTCGTGCATCACCGTTGCAAGCATTATCTCAACCTCATCATCGCTTTCGTCGTCGTCATCGTCATTGTCACAAAATACCTCATCAATGACTTTTTTCATCTGATATGCCAAAGCCACTACAGAAGATGCAATAATTCCCATATCCATGTTTGTACCACTAAAAAAATATAGTACGTGCCAGAATAGAACATTAACCAAAAAGAAACTTGAATATTTTATTGTGAAAATGTACATGCGTCAATAGCACTGAGTAATAAGAAAAAAAATCGGGTACAGTAATTTCTCCAGTCTTCCATCACAAACATAAATTTCCGTACTTCAGTTTTTCTTGAGCCTCGTATTACATGGAAATTTTTGTTTTTTTATGTAAAAGTGTGTAGTATCTTGAAAAGCGTCAAAGTGTACTGCCACGTAAGTTGAAATACAGTATCACTTAATTGTTTGTATAATTACTACTTCATCATAGAACACGCGAAAGTCCTTGTCATTACTGTACCCGATTTTTTTTCTTATTACTCAGTGCTATTGACGCATGTACATACATTTTCACAATAAAATATTCAAGTTTCTTTTTGGTTAATGTTCTATTCTGGCATGCACTATATTTTTTTAGTGGCACAAACATGGATATAGGAGTTATTGCATCTTCTGTAGTGGCTTTGGCATATCAGATGAGAAAAGTTATTGACGAGGTATTTTGTGACAATGACGATGACGACGACGAAAGCGATGATGAGATTGAGATAATGCTTGCAACGGTGATGCACGAAGAAAAAGAAGTGGGTCCGAAGCCAGCACGATGCCAAAATTTTGTTGAACTCGTCGTGCCAAGATTTACTTTTAAACAGTTCCAAGAGAACTTTCGTATGTCTGCGCCAGCATTTGAAAGATTGTTAACTGTCATTGCTCCTCTTTTGGAAAATCGCACAGGAACTGGCAGACCGACAACAAAAATCGAAAAACAGCTATTAGCTGTTGTGTGGTTGCTCGCAACGCCCGATTGTTTTAGGTAAGCAGAAAAGTTGAATTACATAATTTTTTAGCCTTGTCTCCTATATTGTCATTTTTTCTCCGATCCTGTCGTATATATTGTTAATATTATACCTCACGTTTAACTTCATAATTCTCGATCTCATAACAGGCTGAAAGTTATAATGCACATATTTCTTTTGCAGATCTATCGGAATGAAGTTTGATATGTCAAAATCAACCCTTCATTCCTGCTTTCGAAGAGTAATAGTTGCTCTTGTTTCTATATCTCATAGACTCATTACTTGGCCTACAGGCGAAAAGTTAGAAAAGACTGTTCAGAAGTTTAGCGATATTGCTGGTATGGCGGGAGTGATTGGTGCAATAGACGGTTGTTACGTTCCCATTGATGCACCTCAAGTAAGTTTAACTTGTATTTTTACAACAAAAACTTACACTTTCAAAGAAATTTACAATAGAAAAAGTAACAATTAAGAAATGAATGTAATGTATTCTAATTTGCTACTTACAGAGTATTATAAGTTAAAAAAATACCATGTAAAATTTTTAATATTTGTTAGGTTGATGCACAATATTATCGAACCAGAAAATGTGAGTACGCAATAACCCTTCAAGCGGTATGTGATCCTGAGTTGCGATTCACCGACGTATTTGCTGGCTATCCTGGGTCTGTGGGAGATCTCCGAGTATTTCGGAATTCTCCATTATACAGAGACACTGAGGCAAACGTCCAAAATTTTTTCCCCAATGGTGAATATATAATTGGAGATAAGGCCTATAATCCTCCTTTGCCTTGGTGTATTTCACCATATAAAAATATAGGACACCTAACTGCTGTAAGTTAGTCTTTTTTTACTTTGCACGTAGTAGTTTAAGAATTCTTCGCCTTACATGATAACACATATTAATTTTAGATACAAATCTCGTTTAATACCATTCTGAGTAAAACGAGACAAACAATTGAAAGAACTTTTGGATTACTGAAAGGACGCTTTCGACGCTTAAGACATCTCTCCATGGTCTGCTACGAAGAAATCCCAGACACCATACTGGCATGCTGTGTTCTACATAATATATGTCTACAGCAGGAGGATGATTTCCTCGAGCTGTATATTGAAGAAGGATTGCCTTTTGTTTATGGGAACGAAGGTGACGAAATAGGGCAGTATGAACCTGCAGGAGAAACAGGCGGCGCGAAACGTGATCGTCTGGCTGCTGCATTAGCAAACCATTGATGTATAAGTAAGTAATTTCCGACCCTCACCGATGTAATCGATTAAATGCTTTTCTTTTATTATTATTTGCAAGTAATCTAAATTCTTTGCTTACCCTGGTCATGATTATATATCTAAGCCAATATAATTGATGAAATGCTTTTCTTTATTTTTAATTTTAAGTAATCTTAAATTCTTAACTTACCCTGGTCATGATTACACATCTAAGCCAAAGCAGTATATCTTCTCGACATCAAAATTATATTTATTTATTTTTTATTATCAGTTTTATGAGTGAAAACAGAATCTCTAAAGGCGGCGAGCAATCATCCTCTAACAACATAGATGCCATTAATCAATTAAGTACTGCGCCTCCTGGAACTGGACCACCTCCTACATTAAGGCCTTCACACATAAAATCGCGTAAGAACGTAAAACGTAAGCGTAAGAAAATCGACCAATCCCAATCAAATATTGTGCTGTCCGTAACCACAGTAGGGGGAAATACTTGATTGGGATTGATCGATTTTCTTACGCCTACGTTTTACGTCCTTACGACATTTTATGTGTGAAGGCCTTTAAATGACACCCCAGATGTCAACAATCAAGCGTCCGAGACAAATCAGTTGAACGGTAATTTGAACGGTATTAATATTATTTAATTTTAAAAACGTTTTTCGAGCTTTGTGTGTATATCTTAGCAATCAAGTTCTTTAAATTTATCAAAGTATCATCAGTAAAAGATAAAAATTTAAAATGTCAGGTACAGCACCTACGACAATTACCAATATGCCACCGATAAATACACCGGCAGTGAATACGAACATAATGCAATCGCCGCCAAATATGATCCCTATGCAGCAGATCAACCCACGTACACCAGCCAAAAAGCCGAAACACGAGAAACCCAAAAGTAATTGCTACTCTGAAATGATGTATACAAAATTGGATTAATACAGGATTTATATATAAAATCTATATTATCATTCAGGCACAACACCCATCAAGGAAAAAGAGGAGAAGGAAGGGAAGAAGACCATCGACATCGGCAAGGAAGCTGCAATAGAGGCCGAAGTGAGAGCAGCGAGGGAGAGGAGCAATGAGAGTTAACAATCTTTCGAATGCTGGCGCAGACATACGAAAGTTCTCTTGGAACTGTTTAAAAGTAAATCTTAGCACGACGAGTTCAACAAAATTTTGGCATCGTGCTGGCTTCGGACTCACTTCTTTTTCTTCGTGCATCACCGTTGCAAGCATTATCTCAACCTTATCATCACTTTCGTCGTCGTCATCGTCATTGTCACAAAATACCTCGTCAATGACTTTTCTTATCTGATAAGCCAAAGCTACTACAGAAGTTGCTTCTTCAGTGCATCACAAGCAGGGACGAATCCTGTTTAGTGAGAGAACAAGCGTGTATCGCGTTTTGCAACATCCTCAAAAACTGCAACTCTATGACTTTTCAATGTGTAAGTGTGAGAGCACGATATATTATTAAATCGTAAACGTCGAGAAAGCATTAGTCTTAAAATGTGTTAAATTTCTGTATTTTAATTAATATTATATAGACGATACTCATATTTTCTTACGTTTCTAAATTGCTGAAATACAAATTGAAGCTATGTACATACTTTAGAAAATTATATTTTTATACAGGATGATTCTTTACAACCACAAGCTATCCTGATACATGCCGAGCAATGCAACATCTATCATGAAATCAGCGTTCTGTGTTCAAATATCTATACGTCGACTACTTTAGATGCGGAAGAGTCGGAATGTCAAGGAAACAACGGCAAATTTGTAATCTAGTTGCACTTCATTGGTACCGCGCACCGTATCGCATTTATACAACTGTCAGGATGAATTACAACTCTGTAATTATATTATTTAGTTATATACTATAACTTTTATTTTTAATTATATTTTTTTAAATTCTTTATTTCTCTTACAGTTTCCGGCAGAGTTTCGGAAATAACAGATGTGGACAATCCTTTGCAATCAATAGCGACGCCTTCGCTTATTACAGCTGCTTGTAATTTATTGAATAATTTAATATTTGTCGGACAACACCAGGTTGTACGACAAGTCTACGAATATTCTATCGATATATAAGTATTTATTCGGGTATGTATGTATGTAGAAAAATCTATAACGCTGGATTATCTTTTTTTCACCTATATTGTCTCATTTGATCTCTCGTTTTAAGGTGTTTGACTAAGATTTCGAAGGATATCAGGAGCAGGCAAAAAGAGTCTGAGTCATTATTCTGATACGCTGGAAATGTACATCAGCATCTGCACAGTTTTAACAAATTGCATCACGCATAGCAACAAGTACGCAGCCGTCGTACTCTTTTCCCCGGACTCGCTTTATATTCTATTTTGCTTCTTAAATATCGATTTATACCGTATGTATTTGAACATTTATTCGTCACAAATGTATAATTTGATTTTTAAACAACGTTCCATATATTAATCTCCTTAGAGTCTGCCGAACTGCACCTGATATATCTGCGTAACAGACTTTGGACGGAAATGTACAACTTCGTGGCTGTGCTTTCGTTAACGGAGGATCAACATTTTCCCATTCAAGAAGCCATTCAAAGCGCGTTATAATTGTGCGGGCCTGAAACGGTCCTGGCTTCCATTTGTCTTGCGATAAAGGACTCTACGACAGATCTGAGAATGAGCGCCATTAGTGCCTTAGCTTTTCTACTGTCCCACGAGATTCAAAAAGATTCCTTGGGAAGAAGCGGTACTTTTCTATTACAAACCGTGCTCAATACTAATGTGGCACATGTCTCGATCGAAAGCAAAGATAGTGGTTTGCGAGATATCATATCGAACGTCAACAAATTATCAATAAGAGACGCGAATGTGCATTCAAGGAAATCAAACGAGAGCGAGAAAGATTTGCGTACGAAAGACGATCAGCTACCAGATCAAGGACAAACTACCATAAGAGGCGAATTATGTGAACTGTTACTGCATCTTTTCATCGCTCATAGTTACACGAAATCCAAAAAGAGCAGCAAACAATCGGAGGATAAAGATTGGATTGTTTTCAGCGTCTACACTATTCGTATTCACACTGTGGTTTCGAATGTCTGTTTATTTTTATTCATATTATTTTTACAATGTCCGTTTTTGGCAAGGTGCACAGTAATGCGCTCGCGTTTAGTATTATTATTCGTATATAATATATTCGCGTACTCGGTCACGACAACGTCTTGAGGATGTGCCCCAGGTCGAGCCGATAGTTGCATGTAATAACGCGTAGGACACACGCACACGTCACGACAACGCCTCGATGTCGACTCAGGATCACGATGACGTCTCGAGCTTATGCTCGGATCGCGATGACGCCTTGGAGACGACTCGGGTCGCGACAACGTTTCGTATAATGTATAATATCTAAATTGTGCGATCGTGCTTCCGCTATGACCGTGCTCTTCGATTGACTAATGCCAATTAACTGACTCGTCGCGGTAGCCGCGCGCCACGATTCCCGCTATTTGTTACTAAAATGCAAAATTCGCTCGATTGGTGGATCCTAGATCCGCCCTCTGATTCGTTCGCATCCACCAATCAACTTATATGTCAAGTCACGACGACTTAATTTGGTGGAAACGAGACGGAGATAGCGGAAGTCACGGATCTCACATCACAGGCACCGAAGACGCTTGAAGTTACGCCGCCTTGTTATTGTTTATATATGTGTGTGTGTCTGCGTCGCTGCCATTATATATATATATATTTATCTTATGGGCTACGTCGTGCACGACTTTCGTTTACCGGCGACACAACAAAGATCTTATTGTAGGTGCCCTTACTAATCTACTATGCGTGTCGAAGAAGGCAAAGCGAGCGGCATACGGGGTAATCTTCCCGAGACCGCGTTGATGATCCTAAAAGAATTGTATGTCAAGCTGAATCTTCAACCGTTTGAGCTTTACAAAAAGCAAGCGGAGAAAAAGGCAGGGAAAGACTTTAATACATGGAATTTCGATCATAATTTCCTGTATGAATTTGTAAAAACCTATCTTATTTTTATTGCACAGACTCATCCTTTGTTGCACGATGTGAATTGTACCTTCATACCTCTGATGAACTTCATGTGCGGAGATGTACGTGTTAAAGAAACCCTGACGAAAGAGGGCTTAGCGGACGTGGTGCACAAGTTATGGGCCTGAATAGCGTTAAATAAAACAGTGTCAACGTCTGCTTTAAAATTGCTAGCGACATTTACAACGAAATGTAACGTTGGTAAGATTACGTTTAAAAACCTACACTTTATTTAATTATGATTAATAACTTTGAGAAAGGTATACGATTTCTCTGTTGAACATATATAATATGCAGTCTTTTTACGAAAATACACTGAAACCAAAGACAACAATATGCAGTCCGGTGCAGAGGCCAAGACATGCCCATTTTATGAAGAATTAGATGAAATTTTAAGCAAAAAGCCATGCGTCAAGCCCGTTGCACTGGCTTCCAACAGGCGTCCCGTTCTAGATAAAATGTGCACGGATGTAGACTGTAAAGAAGAACCTGAGAAAAAGAAGAAGAAAAGTAAATCCGACGTTCTCGATGAAATTAGAGAGTGGAGGGTGGAGTCGATGGAATATCGAAGAACCACTGATGCCGAGAAGCAGAGACAGCGCGAGGAGCAACTTGAAATTGCACGGAAGAGTATCGAGTCTATGGATGCTCGCATGGGTCAGTTAATTGATGTCTTGAAGAAAAATTAAAGGTATCCCAGATAGCACAACGCAACTAATTATACAATTTAAATAGTTCATTTGCGGTATTAGCTGAGATTATTCACTATAAATTTTTTCACTATAAATTCTTTTGAATATATAAGTTGTAGATTCTTTTTAAACGTCGTATAAATAATATAAATAATGGCTACTCTTTTACAGTTGTTCCTTCGGCTCTGGACGCATAGTATATAACAAGTTCAAGTTCGTGGTATCGAACGTGATTGATGATCTACCATTGTTCGATAAGAATGCGGTGGTTACTGTACCGAAGCTGTCGGTATATGATTCACTTGACGAGGAAGTAATATAGAGCTATCTGGAATTCTCGCTCGCCTCGATGAAGGAAGGCGCCTGCAGTGAGCAGTCCAGCCGTATGACGGCCATGGACAACGCCACCAAGAACGCCGGAGAGATGATCGACAAACTCACTCTCACGTTCAACCGCACTCAACGTATAACGTTGTAACTTTATAACGTTTGTATTATATATATATTAAGTACTGTTCGCGAAATTGCTGATTAATCCCGACGATGGGAGCGGGATGAGAAGGACGCGCGTGGAAGGTGTTAAAACTAATTATGCACTTTATTTTGTGTAACTCAGACCACAGTCTGAGCCGTCTTTAATGTATCGAAATTGTTACAATCTGACCTGAGAATCGATGAGCGGTGTATAAATGAGAAGTCTTTGTGTGTTCGTTGAAGGCGAGCGACAATTATATTAATTGCCCTCCTCGTGTGGTGAGTCGCCCGTGAGCCGGTGAGACACGTGGCGGTCGGCACTCGCGCACGTGTGAGCTTGAGTCGTCGTGTTGAGGCACCAGAGTTGATGAGCGGTCTAGTTCACAGTTTATGAAAGTCTAGGCAGCGTGAGCACTGCGATGTGCACGATTATTCGAAGTCACAATGTAAATGTACTGAGCACACGTTATGCGTCTAGTCACCGCGCGGCCATTTGTACAATTGAAGTCGATCGCGAGGAAGACGTTGGCGATGAGCGCGCCCGTGCGGGCGCAAGCTGCCGCGGTGATCGAGCGTCGTTACCCGATCGATGCTGCCATCTAATCGGACGGCGCAACGTTAACGGAATCTCGAACATTCCGCCCGCCATCAGCAACCTTGTTGATGATTCCTTACTCTTGACCCTTCATTCGGTTGAGATGGGTAGAATCGCAAGCTTGGCGCTTGGCCGAGTGAGTGTCGTGGTGGCCGTCTTGAGGGTAACCACCCTAGTGAGTCCATCCTTGCCGGGGTGCAAAGCTGTTACTCTGGCGAGTGGCCATTTGCACGGTGGAGAGCGTTCGTCGGTGAGCAGCACGATGGACCCCACCTTGATGTTGTTGTTAGGATGATGCCACTTGGATATCGCCTGCTGGCGTTGCAGATAATGAGCCGACCATTGTGCCCAAAAATGTTGAACACGCTGCTGGATGAGCTGCCACCGAGATAGTCGTGAGGTTGCTAGGTCAATCAGAGATGGCTCGGGTATGGTAGTGATTGGATCTCCAATGAGGAAATGACCTGGTGTGAGCGCTGAGACGTCTTCAGGGTCGTCACTCAACGGTTCTAAAGGCCGCGAGTTGAGAATGGCTTCGATTTGAGTAAGCAACGTTGTGAGTTCTTCCGTCGTGAGTAGAGTCTCCCCGATAGTCCGTCTCAGATGAAACTTCACGGATTTCACCACCGCCTCCCATTTGCCCCCCATGTGTGGAGCGCCTGGTGGGTTGAACTCCCATCTGGTGCAATCATGTTGTAGAATTTGAGCGATTCGTTGATGTTCTTGTGAGCTCTGGATGAACATTTTCTTGAGCGCGGCGTCTGCTCCAATGAATGTTGTCCCGCAGTCCGAGTATATGGTCTGAGCAATTCTCCTTCTCGCTGAGAATCTTCGGAAGGCTGCGATGAATCCTTCTGATGAGTAGTCACTGACTACTTCGAGGTGAATTGCGAAGGTGGAGAAACAGACGAACACACAGATCCATCCTTTGTATGTTTTCGCACCTCGTCCTTTCCATGTTTTGATGGTGAGCGGTCCGGCATAATCAACTCCTGTATGAGTAAACGGACGTGACGGCGTAACCCGAGAGAGAGGTAGTTGGCCCATCAGTTGATGAGCACGGATCCCCCTCTGCCGAGCACACACGACACACCGCAAGATATGAGACTTCACCGGAGCCGTCCGCCGATGATCCAGTAACGTTGCCTGACATGAGCCAATGTCAGCTGTGTTCCTCCATGCAGAATACGCAGATGGGCGTGTGAAATGATCAAGGTTGAGAGCCGGGAGTGGCGAGGCAAAATCGCCTGATGTTTGCTGTCTTGAGCTAGTGCTGATTGGTTGAGGCGGCCGCCAACTCGGATGATCCCTTGAGCATCTATATACGCAGTCAATCGACTGAATGCGTGAGCAGTTGGTAGTCTCGAGTTGGCCGTGAGCATCTTGATCTCGTGCGTGAAGTATGCCGCTTGAGTAGCCTTAATCCAGAAGAATCTGGCCTCCTCCAAAGCTGAGTGCAAGTCCAGTGGCTTGCGTCGGCGCTTTCCCAGAAGCGATATGAATCTGAAACAAAGAGCTGTTATTTTCAATAACTTGTTGAGAGTTGAGTACCTATATATCAGGTCCCAGTGATAGTCCGGATGAGATGCGGCCGCATGTAGCGCAATGCCAGGACGAGCCTCATGCGAGCTCAACTCGTCCGAAAGCGCGGGTTGAGATGGCCAAGCTTCAGGGGTGAGTATCCACGGTGGTCCCGTGTCCCGTCCACGATAATGAGTGGCTTTGGAGTTGAGCAGTACTTAGTCCTCGTGAGGCGCAGTCGGCTGGGTTGGACGTACCTGGTACGTATTTCCAATGTGCGTTTGCAGTGAGCTCTTGAATTTGAGAGACCCGATTTCTCACGAAATCCTTCCAGCGCGATGCATGAGATTTGATCCACGTGAGTGTCACAACAGAGTCCGTCCACAGGTGAGTTGCTGTGACGTTCAACTTCAAGGTGGCCTGAACGTATTGCATGAGTCTTGAGAGCAGCAGTGCTGCGGTGAGTTCAAGTCTCGGGATGGTGAGCCGCTTGAGAGGTGCTACCTTTGTTTTGGAGCACACCAATGAAATCGAGGCGCCATTTGAGCCGTGGACGGTGATAAATACGACTGCAGCCATTGCCAATTGAGAAGCATCAGAAAAGCCGTGAAATTCCACTGTCGATGTACTCCATGTGTTATACCACCGAGGTATTAAGATCTTGCGCAAGCTGGTGAGTTCCTTTCTGATGATGAGCCACCGTGATGAGAGCTGGGATGGCAGTGGTTCATCCCATTGGAGCTTATGAAGCCAAAGCTCCTGCAAGAGCATCTTCGCCTTGATCACGACTGGTGATGCAAAGCCTAGTGGATCGAATATCTGAGCCACTTCAGACAAAACGAGGCGTTTGGTGAGATGATCGGTGTGCGACGAGATCCTTGTTGAGAATGCGAATGAATCTTCTTGAGGAAGCCATCGTAATCCGAGTATTTTGGTTACACAATCGTCAAATGTAATTTGTGAGCCCTGGTCTTTCTCTGCTTGAACAGCAGTGAGCACGTCTGGATGAGTCGCGTGCCACTTGGCCAATGGAAAACCGCCCGCCATGCACAAGTTCTTCAGCTGCAATGCAATTTTGATTAACTGTTGAACAGTGTCAGCGCCTCCAAAGCTGTCGTCGACGTATCGACCTTGAAGAATGGACGGCACTGCAAGAGGAAAATTATGGCCTTCGTCCTCCACTAGTTGTAGCAGCGTTCGTACTGCCAAGAACGGGGCAGCCTTGGTGCCATACGTGACCGTGGTTAGATAGTATGCCACTTCATTGAGCAGTTCGTTGAGCCAGAGAATCCGTTGTAAATTCCAGTCATCTTTATGCACGATCTGTCTATACATCTTGGTGATGTCCGTGGCAACTAGGTGTCGAAATTGTCGAATCCAGAGCAAGACATCGGTGACGTCTAAATGCAACTTGGCTCCCGTGTGCATGATATCATTAAGTGAGCGGCCTGATGTGGACGCGCTCGAGCCGTTGAATACCACACGTAATTTCGTGGTTGCACTGTCTGGTTTGAGCACTCCGTGATGTGGCAAATAATATTGCGTGTGCTGACTGGAAACGGGTGAAGCTTTCTTCATGTGATTGAGATCTCGATATTCTGTCATAAATTGATGATACAGACGTCGATAGTTGTCATCTCGGGAGAGTCTTCTTTGTAAACTTTGCAAACATCGATGCGCAGTGAGATACGAGTCGCCAAGAGTGTCGGGTGATGATTTCAGTGGAAGTCGAACTGTGTACTCTTGAAATGTTCTTCGCATCTTTGCTCGTCAGGAGTGAGCTCAAGATTGTTGTTCGCAGGCACTTCTTCCTGTGTCCAAAATCTCGACAGTAACTCGTCGAGAGCATCTTCCCTCTCCTGAATTGATGCATGATGCACCGCAGCAGCTGCTGATGATGATGTGTCGACAGGTCCGAGAACGAGCCATCCGAAAATTGAGAGCTGCGCAATTGGCATCATTGTGTCTTGTTTGATGATGTTGGGCTTGATGATCTGCCCATATGAGTCAGCTCCAATGATAATATCCATTGGCCGTGGTGTCAGAAAATCGGGATCAGCCAAGGTTAACTTGGTGAGATGCGGCCATTCCTGTGGTGCAGCGTTGAATGATGGCAGGATGTTTGTTAACGTCTGCAGGATGTGAGCTTGAATGGTGACGTCTGATCTTGAGCGAAGTGAGCGGAGCTTGAGGAGTGCAACTCCTCGAGTTTGCGTGGCCTTTCCGCCACCAATTCCGGTGATGAGAATGACAGAATGGTGACGAGGAATGCTGAGCTGACGGATGAGCGATTCTGAGACAAAGGTAAGTTCAGAACCTGTATCGATGAGAAGCCGTACGTGCTGAGTATTAACCGATGAGCTGATCTGAGCCAGGGCCGTAGCGAGTAACGTTGAGTGTGATGAGCGAGTCAAAGATGAGCGAGCGACGATTGCACCGTTGTCCTATTGAGATGCTGAGGCTGAGCTGGTGGTTGGCTTCGAGGATGAGTCGCTCTGATGTGCCTCATGCAGCATCGTATGATGTCGGTGGGTGCACTTCTTGCACCCCCGTGAGCTCTTGCATGAGCGAACGTTGTGACGGCCGAGGCAGTTGAAGCACAGCCTCCTTGAGATGACTAGCTTCTGTCGATCGCCCGGTGAGAGTTCCCTGAACTTAGGGCACATCACCACGAAGTGCGTGCCGTTACAGCAGTCGCACGGGTAGTCCGTTGAGCCGTCTGAGGTGTTGGTGCGTGCCGGTTGAGCTGCCGCATGATGAGCCGTCGCGGAGCGCCGTGCCGTTGAGGCAGCCCCTGCCGAGCTTCCTGAGCTGGCCGTGGATTCGATCATCTCGAGTGCTCGCGCTCGCGAGGTGAGAAATTTCTCGAGTTTCTCGAAACGCGGATACTCGCGCGCGGCGCCCAAGAATGTCTCCCACTGTTCCTTGGTTTGGCGATCCAGCTGCCTAGACAGCTGGTACACCAAGACGCAGTCGCCCAGATCCTGCGAGACGCCCAATGATTGTAGGCCCTTGATGCCCTCCTTGAACGTATTGAGCAGCTTGTCCAGTGCCTTGGCGTTCTTCTACACCGGTGTTGAGCTGGCAAAGAGCTGGTCCAGATAAGCCTGAATGACCAGTCGCTTGTTCTCGTAGCGATCGATGAGCATTTCCCAGGATGGTTTGAGCGAGTCGCCGGTGAGAGGCAAACCGGAAATGAGCTGAGCAGGCGGGCCTTCTAGTGAGAGCCGCAGATAGTGGAGTTTCTCCACGTCGGTGAGCCGTTGGCTGTCATAAATGACAGCCTTGAAGAGATCACGATATGTAGGCCATGTCTTGTACACGCCCTTGAAGGACGGGATGCTGATGTCCGGCAGTCTCTGTTGAGATTGTGAGGGCTGCGCCGCTACAGGAGCTGTCGTTGGAGCGATCTTTTCCCTTGAGCTTTGCCAGAGCGCGACGAGCCGTCATACACTCTTCCGCCTCCACGGCGAAGGCGTTTTTTGAGAAATATTCGTGAGAGATGAGCGCCGCCGGCCATGAGACCTCGAAATAGGCGTGTTCCTTGAGGAATGCCTTGTGCACTTCCTCGAGCTGGATCGAGATCTGGAGGACCTCATCCACTGACGTGTCATCTGCGGTAGATGGCAACGTCTCGCCGATGTTCCGCACTGTCGCGATGCGGTTCATCTGCGTCTGCACCTTCAATGTGAGTTCTGCAGACAAACGCACCGGTGAGGCCTGGCGATCTGAAGTGCGCTTGGGTGCGTTCCGAAATTCACTGACAGTACTGCCAGTACTGTCACAATACGGAACGTTGGTCAGTAAAGCAGCATCGTCAGTAAAATGAATTTTGAAACGATTCTCAGTAGCGAGTAGCGCCGTTTTATCAACAAATATCTCCAATAGCAAGGACCCGTGCAGCTAATGCAAAGAGGGACAGAATTGCATTATCTCTTCCGCCAATACAAGAATAATTTGAGATTAGTTACGTGGGGTTCAATTTCTAAGTAATGTGTTACCTCTTTATACTTTCCATGTTTGTACTTTATAATTTTTTATATTTTTATATATTTATATTTATACATTTTATGCAATAATAATACATTAAAATTTATAGGATAATCTTTCACATGACATTTTATTTCTTATACCTTCTTTTTCTTTCTTAAGTTACAAATAACACTCGTACATTAATTTATCATTATTATGTACAAAATGGATAATGAATATCAAAACTTATATAATAATATCAATCTTAGAATAAGTGTTAGCCTTAGATAAACCTTGAAAATCTTAGTTTACATTTTTTAATAATAAAATAAAATTAAAACTGGTAATACTGATTGATGGAGTCATTACATGTGTATGTACAATTAATGTCTTTCCATTTGAAGATAACCGCTCGAGTCCGATATCCAATAAGAAAATTTATTTGATTAAACTCATTTTTTATAAAAAATAATTTATTGAATATCAAACTTTAGCACTATCTTCAGGTAGGAAGGCATTAATAATGACTCCATCTGTACAATTATATAATAATAACACTTTTACCTAAACTTGACTTCAAAGATTTCCCTTTTCTACAAGCATTACATTTCTTCATAACATAAAAGAAATAAAAACAACTGAATCAATGGCTTCGATATAAATATAAACAAATAAAAAAAATATGCACAGATACAACATGTGACATAGTTTAAGATCACACAAATGAGTTCATAGAATGAAATGTAAGACTTGTCCATTAATGTCAAAAACAAAAATATATATATTGGCACAAATATATTTGGCATAATAATAATCATGTACTTTGGTAAAAAATATTTCCACATTATGGTGGAACTTAAAAATTGTAGGCAATATCTAGGATGCTTTCGCAAAAAAAAAAATAAATGATCCAGATTAAAATGATCCTGCGCGGTAATTAGTCAAATCTGAAATTTCATTGAATAAATTTTCAATGAGATTCAATGAAATTTCAGATTTGACTAATCACAGCGGAGGATCATTTTGGTTTTGTCGCGAAAGCAGCCTAGCTTGCTAGCTATGCAGCAGCATAGTTGATAATGAGTCGTAGTGACACAAAATTAAAGATAATCTTAGGAAAGACAAGGAGATCAAAAACTAACAAAATAATAAAACTAATAATCACTTATCAGTTGTACTGTCCTAATTATAAGAGCTTGGTCCAAGGTATTGGGTATTTTCTATATCACAGTCCATAGTTGTTTTTTTCCGCAGCATCAATTACCTTCAGACGAGCATCCAGAAGCTGTAAAAATTGAGTTCTCATAGCCATCTTTTCTTTGTGTTGAATTTCTTTCCTTTCTTCAGACTGTCTATGCAACTTCTCCTTTGCCTCCAACTTTTTAAGATAATGTTCCTCCCTGTCACTTTTAATTTTGCTATAGATAGCATCTGCGAGCTCCTCGGCCCTGCTCTTTTTTTTCTTGTCTGCAAGACAAAAACAGTATGTAATTAGTAGACTTCAGATTATATACAAATTGCATATAACCCGAAGTCTAGTAATTACATTATAACATACTTTGATAAGTATCTGCAATTAACAAATATTACCTCCTTGAGAAGTGCATGACGCTGTGTCTGATACTGATGATGAGACAGAGTCTGAAGTATTGTTGCTCGGCCCACTGCTAGACGCAGTGCTCAACGGAGTCACCCAAGGGCGTTGCCCAAAAATCTTCTCCATGGTCTGAAATATGACAAAATATACTTCCGTATATAAATATTTCCAAATTATATACATGTTTTGCAATAAAAACATTTTTTCTTCACCTCATAAAATTCCCAGTTAGGAATACGTCCGTTGCCACTTTGTTTAGATGCATCCTTAATTTTTTTATACCTCCTCTTCAGGCTGTCCATTTTTGAAGGAATCTGTCCCCAAGAGAATGTATATCCCTTTGATCTCATTATTTTGGCAATTTCTTCCCAGTAAAATCTGTGGGCCCTCTTCCCAGACTTAAAAAGACTTTCTTTCTCACTATATTCGTGCAACAGCAGTAAAGTTGCTGCTGAGTTCCACTTCGCTCCACCTAAGAGGACCAAAAAAAATAGAATACTTTGAGAAAAATATTAATACTATGAAAAGATCACAAACAACACAGATTTATACCATCTATACCTGATCAAAGATCTTCAAAAGTACGTACCTTCTTTGGTTGATTCATCATCTCCCTCCGTTTCCTCCTCTTGTCTTTCTTCATCTTCGCTTAAATTGTCAGAGACTACTTGGGTCTGGAAAGTGTCATGTGTTCTTCTTAATGCAGCATTTGCTACACGTTTAGCAAACTTGGGATCTGTATAAAAATAAGATTCATATATAGACACATATATACATTTAACATTTATGGGAAATCAAAATTCTTCCAGAGTAAAGCAAGAAACTTTGATAAATATGCTTAATTAAGAGTTAATTTTTTGGTAAATATATGAGATTTCGAGGGAAATATCACTATCATTTTCACTTACCATTTACTACTCTTGCAGCATCTTCAGCAGTTACAAATACTATTACATTTTCACCTCTGAAGATGTAATTCTATCATACTTTCTGCCATGATAGAATATTAATATTTTTTATAATTACTGTAATACTAATAAAAATAATCAACTGCACTCCTATAGTTTACTTTCGTCTTTATTTCTTCATTAGTCTACATTTGCTTTCACGTTTACTTGTTCGTCGATCGTTCGTCTTTACGTCATTTTTGCGCCAAATGCCTCTGTCGTCTGCTTTTACTGACGCTGCCTCACCTCTCGCGCTTCAGTATCGCCAGCAGATTTCTAACCTCGCAGTAGGCTATTAATGACGTCATGAGTGACGTCATTGACGATGCTGACCAGTACTGGCAGCAGTTTTCGGAACGATTTCCAGTACTGGCAGTACTGTCAGTGAATTTCGGAACGCACCCCTTGTCGTCCGGCAGCTCGAGCAATGGCGGGGTCTTGCCGCCCGTCCCGATTTTGGCGGGATCCGGCATGATGAGACGTCAATGATCTGCGCCCGATGAGAGACCTGAGAGTCGGTGATGTCATGTATTGAGCACGTGAAAATGTCTATTTACACTCGCGGGAGCGCGTGAACATGTTTTCGTAACACTCGCGAGCGCGCGTGAGAATGTCTGTACTTCACTTGCGAAAGCGCGCGATAATGTCCACGTGGCATGTCGTGGAGGGCATGCCCTGTCCACATGATCTGTGTCTGAGCTACACTTTAATTTCCACGCATCCGGCTCAAAGGACCAAATGTTCGCGAAATTGCTGATTAATCCCGACGATGGGAGCGGGATGAGAAGGACGCGCGTGGAAGGTGTTAAAACTAATTATGCACTTTATTTTGTGTAACTCAGACCACAGTCTGAGCCGTCTTTAATGTATCGAAATTGTTACAGTCTGACCTGAGAATCGATGAGCGGTGTATAAATGAAGTCTTTGTATGTTCGTTGAAGGCGAGCGACAATTATATAATTGCCCTCCTCGTGTGGTGAGTCGCCCGTGAGCCGGTGAGACACGTGGCGGTCGGCACTCGCGCACGTGTGAACTTGAGTCGTCGTGTTGAGGCACCAGAGTTGATGAGCGGTCTAGTTCACAGTTTATGAAAGTCTAGGCAGCGTGAGCACTGCGATGTGCACGATTATTCGAAGTCACAATGTAAATGTTCTGAGCACACGTTATGCGTCTAGTCACCGCGCGGCCATTTGTACAATTGAATTCGATCGCGAGGAAGACGTTGGCGATGAGCGCGCCCGTGCGGGCGCAAGCTGCCGCGGTGATCGAGCGTCGTTACCCGATCGATGCTGCCATCTGATCGGACGGCGCAACGTTAACGGAATCTCGAACAAGTACCAAAATTGAATTTCTATCAGTTCGGATATCAGAAGCATGTAACAACATGATCTTTTAATCTAGTTATAAAAGATTACAGATTCATCAATTTAGGAAGGTGTGGTATCTCTTTCTTTTCTTACTTTTTAATATAAAATAGTTGTTGTAGGTCAGACACAATCTTGTGATCGCGTAATAAAAGGAAGAGAGAAAGGAAGGAGATTCTATAATTGCAATATGTGTGTTTGCAGTACCGTAAGAATTTTAAAGATAATTTAAAGTGTATGAAATGACGTGGCCTTTAGAGTACTAACTAAATAAGACGATTACTTTTTATCGCAGTTTAACTATACAACCTTGTTTATGTACTTCTAGCTTGTATATAGAACGATATTGCGTGAATGATGGATGCATTTTGTAATCAAATGCAGAAATATTTCGGTTTCTGCCATGTCGCATGACGTACGTAATAATACAATTTTGCAAAAACGATTTTCGAAGTTAGAGTTTCTTGTTGCTAGTTTGTAGTCTTAACACGTGTAATAATGATTATCGACTCGAGCGGTATTTTTGAGTTGCACCGGACATTTCGTAAAGGAGAAGTTTTTAAAAACCATGAAAGCATCGCACATACAATTTTAATTTCGTAAATGCACAATCCGAATTTAGTTAAATATTTTGTCGCGCTAGTTTTTTTTTATTATAATGTAAATCGCTTCACTATCATTAGTTAAATCATTAAAAGTTAAATGTTAAGATATTGCAGCATTTCAGTTGATTATATTTATATATAACTTAAGTTACGTTGTCACATATAAACACACGTTATTTCAGTGCGATTAGCTTATATGATTTAAATAATACACATTAAACAGTGTTATATGGTTTTTCAATTTCTGCTATTAGATATCACACTATAAATACAGCTTTGGTGATTATTAATTTCATGAATTAAATGAATTGAATAAAAGGCGAACCAAATGAGTACTCATCTATTAACGCTTACGAATGATTTATTAATGTTCAGCTCGAAAGTTTTGCTAATTAGCGTTCTCATTATTATGTAACAAGCTGACAAAGAGAAATAAAATATTTTTACATAAGCAATCCTGAGAATATAAGGGATACATAATCTATCCCTTATCTGTAGACAAGAATGCATGTCTGAGAAGCTTACGTAACTGTGGGCTCGCACTTTTGTAAGGTAAACTTAATTATAGGCGCAGCGTATTTATGAATTGTTTCAAGTGTATACTAAGAAGTATAGAATTTTTAATGATTTTATGTTTAAGGGAAAAAACATTTAGAGTACTCTTCATTTCAAATACTTAAACTTTGCCCTATCGATTTATATGTTAAGGGGCAGATTAGGCGACTATTAAGGGCTACTAAAAATATATATGTATATATTTTACAAATATATACATATATTGGTAAAGCAATATACTCTTCTTGCTCGTTCATATTATGTAACAATAGAACTTAATTCACTCCCCCTTTTTTTCTTTTTTTTACCACCGTCATTCACATATTAGTTGCAATAACTCATGTATGGTGTTTGCAATTTTTTCATTTATACCCTAAATTAATTGTTGCGACAGCAACGTTGTTTCGATGCTATATTGCTGTTGCTAATGCACTAGTTATACCAAAAAATTCACCGTAGCACAGCAGAACGATATAAATTAAAATTATTCAATTTGTACAGCGAATAAAGGGATTTTATTGTCGACGAGTATATCGGTATACTCTAAAACTATATGTATAAAGAAATGCATAATAAAGGAATTTATACTATTTGTAACATTTGTACCATTTATTACTTGAATTTTCAATTTTATTTGGAAACAAAATTTGATATATTAGAAACATAATTATACTATTTAGGTGGTCAATGTAATGTCATTTAATATAAAATATAATAAACTTTTCTTGGCGCAATTAGCCTTTAAGAAGGCAAAAATAGTATCTATAATTAATTATAATGTAGTTTTTGTATAAAATTATGTATACAATTTTTTGTATAAAATACTAGGCCTGTTCGTTTTCGATGCACTTTTGAACTAATGCAATAAGTTAGAACGAAACAAATATATTTTGGGGTCTACAATGCGAGTCGTAAGTCGTAAGTTATAAGAAACTGACTAATCGCAGTCGATTATTCTCCTCAAATTCGACTTAATTGGTCAATTTCTTACGACTTATGACTTACGACTCGCATTATAGACCCCGTATAACTCATTGCACTAGTTCAGAAATGCAGCGAAAATGAACAGACCTACTATGAGAATCACAGTGTAAATTACTATTTATTATTATTCTAGCATATTTTTTTTCACTGATGTAAATATTCGATGCAAATATCAATAGAAATAATATCAAATTTAAATTACGCGCTCAGTTCTCTGGGCGTGTCAAATAGACACGCCCATCCCCCACCACTTCGGGTGAGTTTGGTGTACCCCGGGTGACTTTCTGAACACACCACGGACGTACCCCCTAGTACCCCCCTGCCGGATGCGCTCTTTCCCGGACTGACTACAACCGCTCGCCGCATCCTCCGAAAAGAACAAAAGGAGGAAACGACGAGAGCGACCTCGAACGAGTTCGGACGCGCGTTAAAAAATAATCGCGAATCGTACGAATCGAGCGGACGAAGAGATGAGTCGTCTCCCTCGATCTCGATGCGCCGGGATCAAGGTCGGTAAATGGACGACGGCGCAAAGGAAGGTCTTCTCACCCAATTCAACAACATTGGCACCAAAATGGCGGTCGCTATCTTACAGCTGTTCAAAGTAATCATTTCTTTGCCACAGCTGTCAGTTTAAATAGAGGTTAAAGGTAGACAAGAGTTGTTTGAAAAGTAAATGCAATTAAAATTACAACAAGAAATGGTAAAATAAAAGGAAATAAAGTGTTTTGATAATAAAATTAATGTAATGAATTGTTAGTAATAGAGATTTAAATATTTATTTACATTTAACAATTGTTTGAAACGTAATTATTATAAATTGTAACGATATAGTAATTTTGAAAATATGTAACGTATGTGTTATTATTTTATATAAAAATAAAAAACCATGACATATAAATTCTCAGTTATATTTATTTTTCTTAACATAAAATATGTTATTATAAATGTAATATCACATCAAAAAGTATATAATTGATGAGAATTATTAACTGAAATTATTAACTAAACGCTTGTCTGAATGCACTTTTTGAACCAAAAGATTTATGTTTCGACTGTTTAATTATTTTCTTTTGGTTATTAACATGAATAATTTGACGAATGTGAATATAGCGGCGGACAATATTTTGAAATGCATTACAAGATTTACAGGGTGGTATGGTAGAATGTACCCAAGTTTTAATCATAAGTAATAAGTGTTCAAATAATTGAGGATGTAGCGCACACTGATGCAAATGCTCTTGAAGATGTGCTTCGACTGCAGTTATGTATTTAAAAAGTGGAGTAGAAGGATTTTCTAAAAATCCGAAGGAGAGAATTTTGGTATAAATCGAAAACCGATTGCTGTCATTCGTAGTAAGTGTCATTGCACATGATCGACAAACGTAATGTTTGCGGAGAACGTAAGATATGGCACTTCCAATAACATTATTGATGACATTACATTGAATTGTATTTTCTATGGGTTTAACATAGCTATAATCTTGTTCATCTGCGTATGGTACATTCATACATTTGTAAGGTGGAATACTTGTATCTTTTTCTTCATTTTTATTTATACTTTGTTTTAAAGTAAAAAAATCAATGTAATGTTCATCATCATCAGATTCATAACTTTTTTTGTCTTATGATTGTCAACAAATTGACAAGTAGTAATAAGACGAAGACATCTTTTTACTTGTAAAGCCGTTGGGTTAACTTTTCCATGTCTTCGCAATGTAGAAAATAAGTTTTCCAAAGCATCCTGATTTAAGCGAGAGGTGAAAAAGTAATGATAACCATCTTTAAAAAGTTTGTCTACAATCCACATCGAATTTAAAGCTGATATTTTGATACCAGTTTGAACTGGCTTCCATGCTCCTCCAATTACAATATGCTCAATTAAATACAAGAAGTTATCAATAATTGCTACTTTTTTCTGTTTATTTCCTGGTGTGATTGCATCGTTTTGATATCTACCATTCATAACATTAAACCAGGATCTGACTGTTCTTAAGAACCAAGCTGTAGTTAACGCATCTCGTTCTATAATTTTTAGTTGTACTAAAGTCTCTAAAGCGGCTGCTGTTCTCTCCGAAAATATATGAGCTGCAGCTGCAACATTCATTTTATTGAAATTTGAAGGTTTCAAGATATCTGTAGTGATATTTGGCGCAAGTTTCAACTGATAACGTCTTTGAATCTCTTCTAATTGATCGAAACCGAACTTCATTACAAGGTAATCCTTCAGATTGCATAACCGTTACAGCTACTTTTATAATCAGATTATTCATTAGAGCTGATCGTAAATTTTTTAATAGATGAGGAACATCTGGAAATATATATAAAGATTCATCCGGTCGTACAGGATGAGTTATAAAAGGTGTGTTATTATCTTTGCCCACTTTGAAACCTAATGTTCGCCAAACAGCTTGGTTCTTTGATCCCATATCTGAGACAAGACCGTGTACTTTGTAACCTATTTTTTCTACATCCTCAATTATTTCTAAAATTAATTTACACATGTCTTCTTCATCTGATGATTTTGTTGTAAGATGCCACGCGATGTTCTGTTTCCAATTTTCATTTAATCCTCTCAGCATAAAAACAACAACACTTGAACTTAGTGTATTTTTATCTTTATATGTTGTTTGACCGATGAAAGACCCTAAAGCCGTAAATAAAACACAAAGAGAAGGAACAATAAATATAGATATAATTTATTACTACATACGTAAGAAACATCAAAATTTATGTGAAAATTAGGAAAAATGCAAATTAAATAGAAAAATTTTAACTAATAATCTAAAGTTGTACAATAAAGTAAAGAATTTTTTGGATTTGGATTGGAAAAAATTGTTGGAGAGTATATATAAGTGTAAAGTGGGTGCTTAATTTATACAAAATGAAATAAATATACAATGTTAATAAGTTATTTCTTATTCACAATAATAGAATGCACTTACTTATTTCATCGTGTTACTTTAATTGAGATACCAATATTAAAAAACCATTTTGTAATTTTAATAAATATCTACTATCTATTACTAATACTACTTTCTACTTTTAATAAGTACTAAAAATACTAATTGGTCTATTTATTCCGTAAATAACAGTTGTTTCCAGGAACTGCATACTCGTCTATCATGTTGTTCATTTTCCAAAAAATTCTTGTATTAAATTGACTGTACAAAAACAGTCAAGTCACCATGATCATGTTACAGATGGGGTGGGACCCGATTGCCCACGTCACCGATTTAATGTAAAAATATCAGATTAACTGATTCAGTGGAAAAACTCCAACCAACGGTCGCTGTGATCAGTCGCAACGTGGTCAAACGGGGCGCTCCCTACAGACGACCAGTAGATTGATGGTGCTGTGGCAATGAGCTCTATTTTTATATGAATTATTTAATTTAACTATTTAATTATTTAATTTAAAAAATCTATTTCCATTTTAATGCTTTGTATTACCTGTGCTGACATCATACTCCAACGTTTTTTGAATATCCATCTCATCCATTAAAAGTACACAATCCGATTGATGTGAAGATTTGTGAGTTTTTCTTTTTTTTTCCATGAAGGAAATCACGTCTTTTAGCACGCTAGGGCTAAAATCTAGTTTATTTATATGTCTACATAATGTGGAAATGTGAAATAAGATGGAAGAGGTAATCCCATATCTTTCTTTAAATACAAATATGCTTTCCATCCTACTGTAAGCCAAAGAACATATTAATCATTGTTTTATTTCATTATCACTCATGAATAAACAAGTACTCATAAACTATTCCACTTACCAGCATATCTTATTTGCGTAGCCAATTTTAAACATTCTGGAGACCATTTTGATCGTGGACCAATTAACCCTGATGCAAATTGTTTAAGAATTGGCATTTCTTCCAATCTTTTCGATAGTGTTGCATATTTTTTCTTCAAGTTTTTGTATGCTTTTATGTGGGCATTTGTGTACTTCTCAGCTTTTAATCTCAACAGCCTTTCTTTTCCAAGTTTTGATTTAAGTATATTATTTTTTGTTGTGTGTGAACTAATTCTTTCTTAAAATATTTAATTAAATTGGCTTGTCTGATTGTTCCATTATTATTAGAATAGTATGCAGTTTGGAATGTTGTAACATTACTATCTTCCGCAGTTTGAGTTCCGGTATCTGCGGAAACAAACACAGGCTGACGATCATCATGTTGAACATTTGTGTCTACAAAAAAAGATAAGATTGTGATTAAAATGTTTGAAATAACATAACATAATATTTACCACTTACCATTAATAACATTTTCTTCAGATAAAATAGTTGCAATTGGTTCAGTTTCATCTCGTGAACCTTCTTCAGAAAAAATAGTTGCAGAAGATGCAATTTCATCTCGTAAACTTTCTTCAGAAAAAATAGTTGCAGAAGATTCAGTTTCATCTCGTAAACCTTCAGTAACAATTTCCTCATTTACAAAAATAGTAGGAATAGCATTGGGTTTTAATTTGTGCCATCCATCCTGCCGCCCACCTTCAAATTGTGAATCGTCAAAATGAAACTGCAACGACAACAAATATTAATTGCCTATTTATTATATTTGTCAAGAATTGCAGCAAATGTTTAACTACACAATTTTAAAACCTAGTACATTAATAACACACTTGCTAAGTCTCGATACCTATTATGTCTTAGTTAAATAAAATTTAATAATTTTTGTTTGCAAATTGTCCTGTACTAGGTTTTACAATTGAACACCATAGTATACAATTATTATTTACATCAAATAATATTATCAATACCTCACATAACCTCGAATTCTCTTTCGGATATGTATTACATTGCTTGCTCCAAATTTCTTTACGCTGTTTATCGCGAGGAAATCTAAATAAACGAAATCCTTGTTCCGCACGATTACGACAATTCTTTGCACAACAAGCTGGCATTATTAATGTATTTCCGTTTCGAACTAAATATTTTCTTTCTTCCACCAAATTTTACACTACCTCCTATTTTACACAGTCGCTTTTTTTCGTAGTGTCACCGTGACTGTAAATGTAATTAATAATGCTCGATAATAATGCTCGATAATAGTGTTCGATTTCATATGTACAGAATACAAACCTGACAGACCAATACAGACTGCCGCTCTCGTACGACACACACTCACACATACTTCGTGGACCCAAAATGGCGCCCGTGAGAAGACCTTCCTTTGCGCCGTCGTCCATTTACCGACCTTGGCCGGGATGGGTCGGAAAACCGCGTCCGGCCCGCCGCGACGCGGATCAAAACGACCTTCGGACCGAGAGTAAAAAACGACGAAGACGGGCGATCGAGACTCGCGAAACGAACGACCTCGAACGCATTTTTTTTTCCCCCCCGGAACGTCGAGAGGAGTGACCTCGAACGAGTTCGGACGAGTTCGGGCGAGTTCGGACGAGTCCGGACGCGCCCGGACGCGCGCGAGCGACGACGAAAAAAAATTGGCGCGCGATTTTCCAAAACGGTCGGTAACGGCGCGAACGCCGCTCCGAGCGCCCCCCCTCGGAACGCCCGCGTCCCCGCGCCGAGCCCCCGTTGGCGGCCCTGCGGCACCCAACCTTACCCGAAACCATCCACCCGCGTCGCGCTTTCCCCCTCGCCCAGCAATCTCTTCCCCCCGCATAGCCCCCCCTCCGATGACCCTTAACACCGTCCCTCGACCCCCTCGCCCATCGCTTACGGCGCTTCCCCCGCGGCAGCGAGGCACCCCCCGACCCCGCTAACCGCAAGCGAGATCCCTGAGTGTAGAAGTAGCTGTTACCCTCCTACTTACGTATAAAGAAAAATACACGCATATCTTATTTTACATAAATTTTTATTTTATTAAAAATCAGTTTTTATTATGTATGCAATGCTGTATATCAATAATTTTTAACAAATTACACTTTTGATAATAAAAAATTAATTTTACAGAATCAGTTTTTATTAAACAACAATGTTAAACTTATTATATTATTTATATAAAACTTTATACATTTGACATTTTGTATACTCTTTGTTTCGTTGGAATCAATGACTTTTTATTACATAAAATTTTTTATCTTAAAATTTTTTCTCAGGGGCTTCTCACACAAACACATGCTCCAGTCATTTTGCTACAGCTAGAGTTGCAGCAATAGTATGTTTCTCCCAATGATTCCTCCCCCGTACCGTCCTCGAAGGTAATCCGTCTAAGACCAGGTCCATAATTCTTAAATACGTGTGCAATCTGTACACAACAAAGCATACAAGAAAATATAAATTGAAGATAGTATCCTGTATTTAAGTTTCCATTTATATAAAACCGTGAACTAATTTTATGGATACCCACCTTCAGCCATTGATTCTTTCTCTTTCCTTCTAAAAAATCACTAAATAGAAATTCATCTATCATTGTATCGTCATTACGAAATAATCTAACTGTCAATTGATATGTTGCACTTCGACAGTGCCATTCGCAGCCGTACCATTCGCTTACCTACATATAACATACATGACATTATATAATCCACAATTATATATAATTCTTACAGGAAGAAGAGACGGAAGAGGCGAGGGAGTGCAGCGACGGAGCGGTAAAGGGAAAGAGGGCAGTAGAAGAGGAAGAAGAGTGCGGCGTCGAAGGATGGAACGAGGGAGTATGGAGAGAAAGCTGGTGGAAAGAGATAGAGAAAGAAGAAGAAAAGGAAAAAGAGAAAAGGAAGAGGAAGGAAGAGGCAAAAAGAAAAGAGGTCAGAGAGAGCGATGATGAATTAAATAAAAGAGAAGAGGAAAGAGACTATAAAGAAGGAAGTAAGGCCAGGGGAGATAAGAACGAGAGAAAAGTCAGAAGCAAAGAGGAGGAAAGTAAAAGCGAGAAAGAAAAGGCACGACGAACAGCAGAAGACATGGAGGAGGATGTAAGAAGAAGAAGAGAAAAGAAAGAAAGAGAGAGGAGGAGCAGAAAGAAGAGAAAGAAAATAGAGAGAAAGAACAAAGGAAGAAAAGAAGAATAATATGGAGGAAGGTAAGAGGAGAAGGTCCAAGGGAAAGGAGAGAACTAGTGGAGATTATAATGGAAAGAGTAACAGGAAGAATAATCCCGGTAAGAGGAGTAATAGAGGCAATAGGAACGGACAGAAAAGAACTGATGTTTATGGAGCTGGAGGAAGAAGAGGATAAGGAAGAAATAATTGAAAAAAGCGACGAAATATGGAGAAGATGGGAAGTAGGTGTAGATGAGGAACTGACAATGGAAGAGAGGGCGTATAGACACAAATTGGTAATTAAAGCAAGAGAGGAAAGAGCGAAAGGAAGATCAGCTGTAGTAACAAACAGAAGGCTGTGGATTGACGGGAAAGAGGTGAAATGGGACGAAGAGGGAGAGAGATGGAGGAGGATGTAAGCCGACAAGGAAGAAACCAAAGAAGTAGTGAACGGATCAGAAGGAATGAGAGGAAGAAGTCGAGGAGGAAAACACGAAAGGAAAACCGGGAAAGAAAAAGAGGAAGGAACAGAAAAGAAAGTCACAGGAACCAGTAGGACAGAAAGAAAAAGGGGAAGGAACGAGCCAAGGGGGGCATCTTGAAGCTTGAATTGTTTAGAGTCAATATTGCGTATGGCAGAATGTAAAGGTTTTTGGGAACGTTTGAATTGTATAGAGTCAATATTGTGTATGGCAGAATGTAAAGGTTTTTGGGAACGTTTTTACTAAAAAAACGCCTTTCCAATCCCGGAAGGGAAGTGAAATAAAGACTTATCTATCTATATAATTCTTACATATAATTTCCATCACATAAAGCTTAGCAATACCTCTATAGATGGTTGATAAGTGTCCAGAATATATGGATGGATCCCCTCATCCGTCAGAATTATAGTTTGTACTTTGTTGCTATACTTTTGCGCTATAAAATAGAACTGTTGGTCTTTGAAAAGCGGTTCAGTTTGCGGCAGTTGCGGTATGATGTCGTTAGGTAGATCCCCGACCCACCAAACATTGTCACTATCGAAATCCCGTTTTTCCACGTCCCAGTGATTCAAATACTCTGCGCCGGAAGGATCCTTCACCAGGTTCCTCTCGTACGGCTTCTTCGTGCATGCGAAGTAGTATGCGGTCCAGGGCATCTTATCGTTCCACGGGAACGGTTTGCCCAGCGTCCGCTCGGTCTTCTTGTGCCATACGTGATTTATCAGCAACTTCCATCGTCTGCATACCAACTGGCACCTTAACAGGGTCTTGCAGTCGGCATGGCAGAAGATCTCTATCAGCACCTCGACTGGCAAGTACTTGTCACAGAGCACCAAACCGTTGTTGTCCTCCTCGTCGAACATCACGCGGGAACTCGAAAGAGTGGCACTGAACTGTCCCATTATCTGTCAACACACTTAATACTTAATATTTACATTTACCGATACTGTTTTTTTTTATAGAGCGAAAGTAACGCATATAATTACAATGGATATATCCAAGATACGAGATAACTTATTAAACCAAGCGGAATATTTGATACCGCAAAGGCGGCAAAAGCTAACAGCAGGCGATAAAAATTATTTGTATCATTACGTTTATTTGGACATGGTAGAAGGAATTCTTTTATCATCAGTACCCATTCAAAATACACCGAAAGATAACAAAATTCTTGTTAACTTCAACAAGTATGTACATGTTATCCATAGACTGCTACATAATAATATACAGTAAGATTTAAGATGTTAAATCAAGATATAGATAAAACAGCGATCAATAGAAGTTTAATCGCAAATTTGAAGCGGTAGACGAGGATGTATTGCAGCAAACCGCTTCTAACACTTCTAACGCAGTGGATGTGAAGTACATGAATCTTAATAGTACTTGCATGTCTTTGCGAGTCAGAAAATATTTCCTTGTTTTGTAACGATACGGAATAATTGAACGTTGTCGCCGGTACAAATAATGTTTTAAACATATCTGCATGTGTAGACTGCATCTATGAACTCAAGGAGGTTTTTTCAAATTCCTCGGGTGAGGAGATTATGGTGTCTTATGCATCCAGGCAATTGGCACAGCACCGGTAAACCTCTAAGACTTTAACACTAAACTAAATGACTTTATCAATTTGTTTAAAAAAATTTTAAATTATATATAAAACATTCAGTCTCTTCTGCCTGATCAGTCGATAGATATCAATTTCCTCAAAAAATTTCTCAGCTCTTAACTCCAAATCCATAGATTCTCTCAATTCATCCATATTTATGACATTGCAGCAATACATGTCTAAGATCCTCTCCCTCGTAGCCACACTCGCACCTCTCATTATCAATATATCCTTTTCTCTGCAACAAGACTCCGAGATTATAATGGTTAGCCCTGATTCTATTGTATAGCGTAACAAAATATCTCTCCAGGTTAATGCCCCAGAACCATCAGGGTTTTACTGCGAGTTGATCGTAAAAATTACTAAACTAAAAGGCGCCTTTGTGCGCAAAATCACGGATTATCGATTCCTGGGTTGCATACCACGTCTCTTTACGAATCAACATCATAAGGTCCCCAACCGGGATCTCAATAGAGAGGTCCGCCTCTTCTTCTGCCGCTTCCTTGGCAAGAGCATCCGCAAGCTCATTGCCAGCAATTCCCACGTGGGCGGGAATTTTATTTTGTGGACATTGAGACGGTTGTCACTGATAGACTCCAAAATTTCTTAAGTAACAATGAACACATTGATTATATGAGCAGATTTATTTCGCGAGAATTTGACAAGTGCAAAAAGTTTTTGCGCAATAATGAAGATATCTTTGTTACCAATGCTGATAAAGGACAAGTCACGGTAGTGATGGATAATAAATGCATATCTAAGTAAATCAGATGAATGAGTCATTGAATGATCCAAGTATTTACAAAAAATTGAAAAAAGACCCCATTAAAAGCATAACATCTAAACTTAATAATCTAATTAAATCGTGGCTTGACCTTGAAATCATTGATGATCGCATTTATCGACGTTTGCGCTGCACTAATGGGAACCTTCCTAGGTGTTATGGGTTGCCGAAGATACATAAAAAGGGTTTCCCTCTACGAATTATTGTATCAACACTTGGTAGCCCTTTATACAACATATCTGCTTTCTTTCATGAAATCTTACCTAAGTCTGTTCCCAAACCGAACTCTTTCATTAAAGATAGTTGGTCATTTGTTAAAAAAATCCAAAATCTCACAATTACATCAGATGAGGTATTAGTTTCACGGCACTCATTACCAATATTCCCGTAGAATTAGTGTTACAAGGTGTTGAAAAGAGATGGAATTACATCTCTCAGTTGACTACATTTAGCCTACCACAGTTTTTACATGCCATAGAATTGATTTTGAGTTCTACAAGTTTTGTTTTTGATGGACAGATTTATGAGCAGATCTTCGGCAGCCCTATGGGTTCTCCACGACTGAATATGCCATTTCAACGTTCATTTGTATACTGTAATCCTCAACGAACAAATTATGTAAGCGCTTATTTTATATTATTTGGACTATACTTTTGGACTGGACTAGACTAAGATTAACTGAACGAAACCGTGAGAGCACTTTCTTTAAATTCTCCAACATTTCATTAAAATTTTTACCAAAAATTATCACATCGTCCAAGTAAACCAAACAAATTTTATATAATAATCCTTGCAATACTTTTTCCATTAATCGCTCAAAGGTAGCGGGGACATTACACAGCCCAAAAGGCATTACAGTAAATTGCCATAATCCACGTCCAATATAAAAGGCAGTCCTTTTTTTATCCTCGAGACGAATCTTTATCTGCCAATAACCAGGGTTGTGTGGGGTGATGTGCAACATGGGGTGATGTGCAACGTTTCCGATTCCTGGTCTGCATGTCGACATTTGACCATAGAGATATAAGAATAGAGTGCGCGAGTCATATGCTCGCACGTAAGAGACTGCGATATAGGAATAGAAAGAGAACGCTGCATATGGGCCCCTGCTGTCTTTGTCTATGCACGCATGCGTCTTTGCGCTGCTCAGTGTCTATAACGCATGTAGAGATATAACCTATAATAACGCATTTATGTTCTAACCCCTTGAACCCCTTTGAAAATATATCCTTAAAGAATAATTCCCAAAATTACAAAATTATTACAGCAAAGTACATAGTATTACCATAAAATATTACTTTTTTTTGAATATGGAATTGAATATGGAATTGTATATAAATATACTCAATATATAATAATAAAACAAAATTTATTACATGTTGTTCATACAATGTTAATCATAGAATAGAATAGAATTCTATTCAGTCTTTTATTATTTAACACAAAAATTAAATTTTTTAAACACAAAAATTAAATCTTTTAAATCAGTCTTATTATTTAACACAAAAAAAAAAAAAAAAAAATTTTACTACAAACAATATAATATCAAATGCACATTATTAAATATTTATAAAAGTATACAGTTTTGCTATTGTCCACTGAAAATCGTGAGCTTATTATTTTGCATTCGTATTCTTTGTGTTTGATCTTGTAAAATATTGCTTTCGTGTTTTAAACGAATATCTATATATTTTTGTATTATAAGTAAAATTAATTGATTACGGTGGTCCATAAAAGGCTCTTGCTCGAGATAATGTTTATTATCATCTAAAATTGTACTTGGCAAAATTTCCAATGTTTTAGTAATTAGTGTTGCATTTATGTTTTTAGATAATAAATTTTTACATTGACGTATGATTTTTTCTGTACATTTGCAAATAAAATTCACATCATCAGATGCAAAATTTAAGCCTCCACGATTTTTTAAAATTGTTAATTTAGATTTAAAAGTACTATTGGTTCCATCTAATAGTTCGTACCGTCGAGTCCTATTTACAAAATAGATCTCATGCAGTAGTATATGATGGTGTCAGCTCTGATCCTTTTTGTCCGTCCTCTGGTGTGCCACAGGGCTCCAACCTAGGACCTTTACTTTTTGTTATTTCTATTAATGATATTGCAGTTCCTCTTAATTGTTTCTACCTTTTTTACGCGGATGATGCGAAATTATTTTTGCCAATTGCTTCGATTGCTGATTGTGTGAATTTACAAAGTAATATTGATAAATTCGTCTCGCAGTGTGATCTTTTTAAGCTTTCTCTGAATTCAGGGAAATGTGTTGTAATGACGATATCACGTAAAACTGACCCCATCATATTCGATTACACCATAAATGGAGTTTGCCTACAGAGTTAACGTTTTTAAAGACCTTGGTGTTTTCATTGATAATAAATTGTCTTTCAATCCTCAAATTGATTATATGGTCGCATCTGCATCTAAAATGATGGGTTTTATTATGAAGATATGTCGAAACTTTTGTTCAACTTCGCCTATTAAGGTCTTATATTATTCACTTGTAAGGTCCAAGCTGGAATATGGATGTCTTGTGTGGTTTCCATCGCTTCATAAGCATATTGATGCTCTTGAATCCTGTCAGCGCCGGTTTCTGAAATTTATGGCGTGGAAATCTGATGGAACCTATCCCCCTCAGGGATTAAACCATGACTCACTATTAGCGCGTTTCAATGAATGGTCGCTTAATGACAGACGTAAATTTTATTCTTTACTTTTTATTTTTAAATTAGTTAATGGATTTATTAATGTACCCCTGTTACTTTCCGATCTGAATTTTACAGTTCCGAGACTCTCGTCACGGTCGTATAATTCCTTTTACGCGCGTGCCTCCAATTCAGCTTGGACTCGATCATGTCCCATGTATTACTTAAGTGAAGGATTTAATATAATCGAGAATGAATGTGCAAAGTCTTCTGTCCGCCTAGATGTATTTGCCGATATGTTCAGCAGTTTTTCTAATGCTTTGAAACGTTATTTTGACTCTTCATATGCAGCTTAACGTAATTGCATTCCACTCTTATTTTCTTTTTTTTTTATTCTTACGCTGTTATTTCTTATTTTAAAAAAAAGGTAAAGAAAGGCGCCAAGTACACGCATAGTAGTGTATATGTTGTTACCTCGAAAAAAAAAACAGTGGTAGTATTATACCTTAAAAAAATCTAAGTAACAAGTGGTAGACGAAATCTTTGTATCTTGAAAAATCTCGAAAAAACCTAAACAGTAGTATCTTCACCTCGAAAAAAAAAACAAAGTAGTAGTATTATACCTCGAAAAAACCTAAGTAACAAGTGGTGGACGTAATCTTTGTATCTCCAAAAATCTCGAAAAAACCTAAGCAGTATTATTTTTATTTCCAAAAATTATTACTCAAGTGATACACATCACAAAATTACGTTACCTTATCAAAAAATGAGTCGCGCTTCAAGTGATCTATTATTACAATTACAAAAAAAGAAATGATATCTCTTTTTAAATTATAGCGCCAATTACAGAGAACATATATTTTTTGAGATACAAAGATTACGTCTTCTTACCACTTGTTACTTAGGTTTTTTCGAGGTATAATATTACTACTGCTTTTCTTCGATTAGAATAAAAATTGAATCATGAAGAATTACACGGAGGTAACAGTACAAAATACAAATATTTTATTAAAATATTTAAACCCAACAAGGGAATACAAGGTACACGGAGAAAAAGTTACGGTTGCTACAACAGAATAATGCTGTTAATTTTCGTTCATCCATACAAAAGGGTTATGGAAACCATAGTACTCTGGAAGTGACCTATGGTTTCCATATGGTTTTCATATGGTTGCCCTAACCTTAGTGAGGGTAGCTACTATATGAATGTTGCAACCATAATATATGGATGTTACAACCATAATGAACAATTATTCACCCGACAAAAAAAAATTATTTATTTCGAAATTTTATTACTATTTTTTAACTAAATTTGTTTCTTAAGATGCAGTCTATGATTATAAATATTTTCTCGTATTTAAAAACACATATAAAAACACACATACCTTGGTGGGATTCGAACTCGGGACCTCTGGATCGTGAGCCAACTGCCTTACGTGGTAGACCACTTCTTAATTTAATGTTAGTGTTATATTTAGTCTACATATGTCAACCAGCGCAAATATATAATTTTTCAAAAATCATCTTAAGAAACAAATTCAGTTTAAAAAAAGTAATGAAATTTTGAATTGGATATATGATATAATATTTCTTATAATGTCGGGTGAATGTCAGAAACCAGTGTCGGCTCATTACGAAATTTTGTGTTCGTAAATATATTTATGAAAAAAGTATATTTATAAAGGCCTATCTACATAAGACGCAGAACGCGAGTCGCAAGACACACGCACAGTCTACATGTCAATCTAACCTCTATACACAAAGAGGTTAGATTGACATGTAGACTGTGTGTGTGCTTGCGACTCGCGTTCTGCGTCTTATGTAGATAGGTCTTAAAGTTAAAACATCCTTATCAAATCCACTTTATTCTATGCAGAAATTCTTTTGCGCGCGCAATGGAACTAAACTCTCAATCATGCAGTGATTCAGTGCTGTACCGTGCAGCTATATCTTATGGATCTCTCAACCATAATAATTGTGCTGCAGACCACATAAGAGGGATAGCAATAATCCTTTGGTTGAGGCAACCATATACGAGGGTATTATAACCGAATGTTACGTATCGTAAGAACTACGGTTATGACAACTGTATAAATGGGCATATCTTAACAGCTACATTGAATGTAATATCAATTTAACTTGAATTTACATCCATTTCTCTTTTAATCATAGAGAACATTGTTGTAACAACCGTAACAATTTTCTCCGTGTATTTAAATACAAAGTTTATATATGTATTTTAAAAGATTTAATCGCATTGCAAAGAATTACAGAGGTAACAGTACAAAAAATAAAAATATTTTATTAAAATACATAAATTTTTCTTGTCAAAAAACTTGGCGCTGCTAGAGAGAGAGAGAGAGACCTTTTACAAATGTAGATATTACTTATTCTATACTTATTCTATACTTAATTCTAATCGCTTTAAAAATCTAAACTTATCCTAACTTATCCTATACTTAGTAATAAGCCGCATTATTCACCGTCACACACACACACACACACACACACACACACACACATCGCCCACATCGCCCACACCCACTCGCTCGCACATACACACCAGGCTGACCTAATTTTGAGGTCTAGCAGCGCCAAGTTTTTTGACAAGAAAAATTTATGTATTTTAATAAAATATTTTTATTTTTTGTACTGTTACCTCTGTAATTCTTTGCGATGCGATTAAATCTTTTAAAATACATATATAAACTTTGTATTTAAATACCTTGTATTCCCTTGTTGGGTTTAAATATTTTAATAAAATATTTGTATTTTGTACTGTTACCTCTGTGTAATTCTTCATGATTCAATTTTTTATTCTAATCGAAGAAAAGCAGTAGTAATATTATACCTCGAAAAAACCTAAGTAACAAGTGGTAAGTAGACGTAATCTTTGTATCTCAAAAAATATATGTTCTCTGTAATTGGCGCTGTAATTTAAAAAGAGATATCATTTCTTTTTTGTAATTGTAATAATAGATCACTTGAAGCGCGACTCATTTTTTGATAAGGTAACGTAATTTTGTGATGTGTATCACTTGAGTAATAATTTTGTGGAAATAAAAATAATACTGCTTAGGTTTTTTCGAGATTTTTGGAGATACAAAGATTACGTCCACCACTTGTTACTTAGATTTTTTTAAGGTATAATACTACCACTGTTTTTTTTCAAGGTAACAACATATACACTACTATGCGTGTACTTGGCGCCTTCCTTTACCTTTTTTTTAAAAAAGGTAATTTTGTACAGATATCACGCCTTTTTGTAGTATTACGCATTGTATAAACAATATGTACAGGGTGTTATTTCGAGGTATAATACTACCACTTTGTTTTTTTCGAGGTAACAACATAATACATATATACTACTATGCGTGTACTTGGCGCATTTTTTTACCTTTTTTTTGAAAAAGGTAATTTTGTACGGATATCACGCCTTTTTGTAGTGTCATATAAGACGTCGGCGTTAGAAGTAGATAGAAGAAGTATCTTAATAAAAATTTTCACATTTGGACTTTGCGTCGCAATATCTCCGCTCGTAGGGCACGGAGCGGGATATTATAAGAGAAACCCCCCCCCCCCTCAATTGGACCCCAAGCTATCGATCAAGCCTACTTAGAACTTGATCCGTTCACTCGTTATTGAGATCTCAACATCTCGGGTACTCGCAACCCGTCGCGTCGCGTAAAAGAGTCACGGTCGGTCTCGCTCCGCGTGTACTTGGCGCGAGACACTACCGTGTCTCTTGATTCTGCCGCTAGGGAATTTTTAAGTCGATTCTTATGAATCAAGCTTGAATTCAATGTCTAGGTGTCCCAGGTTGCCGATGACGAGGTTCACATAGTGCGTTTCATAGTTTTCGGTATCCAGGTGTATTAATACCTTGAATTCGATGTCCACGTGTTCCAGGTTGCTGATGTCGGGTTCCAGATAGTGCGCTCTATAGTTTTCGGTGTCCAGGTATAATAATACGTTGAATTCGATGTCTAGGTGTCCCACGTTTCCGATGACGAGGTCCACATAGTGCGCTCCGTAGTTTTCGGTGTCTACGTGTATTAATACCTCGAATTCGATATCTACGTGTCCTACATTCAGATTTAAAGTTATTAATACACCTAGACACCAAAAACTACAAAGCGCACTATGTGGACCTCGTCATCGGCAACCTGGGACACGTAGACATCGAATTCGAGGTATTATTACATCTAGACACCGAAAACTACGGAGCGCGCTATCTGGACCTCGTCATCAGCAACCTGAGACACCTAGACATCAATTTTAAGATATTAATACACGTAGACACCGACAACTACGGAGCGCACTATGTGGACCTCGTCATCGGCAACCTGGGACACCTAGACATCGAATTCAAGGTATTAATACACGTAGACACCGAAAACTACGGAGCTCACTATCTAGACATTGTCATCGGCAACCTGGGACACCTAGACATTGCATTCAACGTATTATTACACCTGGGCATCGATCATGTATTTTCACGTGAAACTTTTCACTTTTCATTTTTCACTTTTCACTTTTCATTTTTCACTCATCCAGATTTCTCGTGAAACTTTTCACGTATAGCGATCATGTAATGTAGCTTGGATGCGTGGAAAGTGAAATCAGTACAGCACTGCATATACGACAAACCGCAAAATAATATCAAGAGACACGGTAGTGTCTCGCGCCAAGTACACGCGGAGCGAGACCGACCGTGACTCTTTTACGCGACGCGACGGGTTGCGAGTACCCGAGATGTTGAGATCTCGATAACGAGTGAACGGATCAAGTTCTAAGTAGGCTTGATCGATAGCTTGGGGTCCAATTAGGGGGGGGTTTCTCTCATAATATTCCGCTACGTGCCCTACGAGCGGAGATATTGCGACGCAAAGTCCAAATGGGAAAATTTATTTTTAAGATACTTCTACTTCTAACGCCGACTTATATGATGACGTCATAATCAGAAACGTCACTTTCACTTTTTCGACGCTGGCGGCGCAGGTATCGCCAGTTTCGATATCGCGCGCGTATTTCGAAATTAGGTCGATAGACTTATCGGTCAGGAGGAAGATTTCTATTTAGGTAAATTAGGTAATATATAATATATATTGAGTCAACGGAAAAGAAGGTTCTCTACGCTTGGCAGAAAGTGCCGCTAGGGAATTTTTAAGTCGATTCTTATGAATCAAGCTTGATATAATATATATTAAGTCAACGGAAAAGAAGGTTCTCTACGCTTGGCAGAAAGTGCCGCTAGGGAATTTTTAAGTCGATTCTTATGAATCAAGCTTGAATTCGATGTCTAGGTATCCCAGGTTGCCGATGACGAGGTCCAGATAGTGCGCTTCATAGTTTTCGGTGTCCAGGTGTAATAATACGTTGAATTCGATGTCTACGTGTCCCAGGTTGCCGATGACGAGGTCCACATAGTGCGCTCCGTAGTTTTCGGTGTCTACGTGTATTAATACCTTGAATTCGATGTTCACGTGTCCCAGGTTGCCGATGACGGGATCCAGATAGTGCGCTTCATAGTTTTCGGTGTCCATGTGTAATCGTACGTTGAATTCAATGTCTAGGTGTCCCAGGTTGCCGATGACGAGGTCCACATAGTGCGCTCCGTAGTTTTCGGTGTCTACGTGTATTAATATCTTGAATTCGATGTCCACGTGTCCCAGGTTGCCGATGACGGGATCCAGATAGTGCGCTTCATAGTTTTCGGTGTCCAGGTGTAATCGTACGTTGAATTCGATGTCTAAATGTCCCAGGTTGCCGATGACGAGATCCACATAGTGCGCTCCGGTGTCGGTGTCTACGTGCATTAATATCTTGAAATTGATGTCTAGGTGTCTCAGGTTGTTGATGACGAGGTCCACATAGTGCGCTTTGTAGTTTTTGGTGTCTAGGTGTATTAATAACTTTAAATCTGAATGTAGGACACATAGATATCGAATTCGAGGTATTAATACACCTGGATACCGAAAACTATGAAGCGCACTATGTAAACCTCGTCATCGGCAACCTGGGACACCTAGACATCGAATTCAAGCTTGATTCATAAGAATCGACTTAAAAATTCCCTAGCGGCAGAATCAAGAGACACGGTAGTGTCTCGCGCCAAGTACACGCGGAGCGAGACCGTGTGATGACTCTTTTACGCGACGCGACGGGTTGCGAGTACTCGAGATGTTGAGATTCTCGATAACGAGTGAACGGATCAAGTTCTAAGTAGGCTTGATCGATAGCTTGGGGTCCAATTAGGGGGGGGTTTCTCTTATAATATTCTGCTACGTGCCCTACGAGCGGAGATATTGCGACGCAAAGTCCAAATGTGAAAATTTTTTATTAAGATACGTCGTCGTCGTCTACGTCGACCGCTCTTTATAACATACATGTAACAAACAGAGAACGTCACTTTCACTTTTTCGACACTGGCGGCTAGCGGCGTTAGTATCGCAGTGCAGTGCAGTGCAGATAGTGCGTTCGTATCCTGTCAGTCAGTTCATCATCTGATCAGTTAACTGCAGTTAACCTATCTCGATCGATCGAGAGACACGGTAGTACGCGCGGAGCGAGACCGACCGTGTGACTCTTTATTACGCGTCGCGAGGTAAGGTGCGACAACGCGCGCATACGCGCGTACGCGAAACGGCAGTAACACCGTAATCGTGCCGGCGATATACTGAATTGAATTGCTTCGTGCTTATCTGGAGATTTCGTATCCCTACATTGGGTGCGTTCAGCCGATACTCCGCTAGCCTAGCAATCGTGAGCAGTCGCTCGTTTTCGCTCGTTTCCTCTCCTTTGACCCAATGGATTAAAAGGAGAGGAAACGAGCGACTGCTCACGATTGCTAGGCTAGCGGAGTATCGGCTGAACGCACCCATCGTGTTACCATCGCTGCCGGAAAAGAAGGTTCTCTACGCTTGGCAGAAAGTGACGACTGACACGTTCGATCCCGACTTCGTTGATCGCAGAAGAGCTGAACTCGAGGTACGTTTCCGATTAGCAATTATAAAAGTATCGTGCGATGAATGTTGTACCCAATTATAACCTCAAATGAAGTTGTGCACGTTGCTGAAAGATATATATATATATATATCTTGATATATAGGCTACGGTCAACGTGATACAAATGCTCTGGAGCGTTCTTCTTCTCCTTCTTTCTTCATTGAAAGAAAAGAGAAGAGGAATGCTTCGAAGCATTTGTAGTGTCACGTTGACCTTAGCCATAATATCATCATATTAATACATTATTTTATTTTTAGACGTAGCTGTTGATGAAAGAGAATTAGATGGTGACTTAATTTTGGGAGATATAGCTCAAGGATTGCCATTTAAAGCTGGTACGTTTGATGGGGCTGTCAGTATTTCTGCGCTTGTGGTTGTGCTATGCAAGCAAAACTTTGCACAATCCTACAAAACGTTTATATCGTTTCTCATCAACGTTGTATGCATGTCTGTCAAGAAGCGCAAGAGCAGTGTTACAATTCTATCCAGAGAACGGTGAACAGGTTGTTGATATATATATATATATATATCTTGATATATAGGCTACGGTCAACGTGATACAAATGCTCTGGAGCGTTCTTCTTCTCCTTCTTTCTTCATTGAAAGAAAAGAGAAGAGGAATGCTTCGAAGCATTTGTAGTGTCACGTTGACCGTAGCCATAATATCATATTAATACATTATTTTATTTTTAGATATATGTCAAGGATTGCCATTTAAAGCTGGTACGTTTGATGGGGCTGTCAGTATTTCTGCGCTTGTGGTTGTGCTATGCAAGCAAAACTCTGCACAATCCTACAAAACGTTTATATCGTTTCTTATCAACGTTGTATGCATGTCTGTCAAGAAGCGCAAGAGCAGTGTTACAATTCTATCCAGAGAACGGTGAACAGGTTGTTGATATATATATATCTTGATATATAGGCTACGGTCAACGTGATACAAATGCTCTGGAGCGTTCTTCTTCTCCTTCTTTCTTCATTGAAAGAAAAGAGAAGAGGAATGCTTCGAAGCATTTGTAGTGTCACGTTGACCGTAGCCATAATATCATATTAATACATTATTTTATTTTTAGATATAGGTCAAGGATTGCCATTTAAAACTGGTACGTTTGATGGGGCTGTCAGTATTTCTGCGCTTGTGGTTGTGCTATGCAAGCAAAACTTTGCACAATCCTACAAAACGTTTATATCGTTTCTTATCAACGTTGTATGCATGTCTGTCAAGAAGCGCAAGAGCAGTGTTACAATTCTATCCAGAGAACGGTGAACAGGTTGTTGATATATATATATATATATCTTGATATATAGGCTACGGTCAACGTGATACAAATGCTCTGGAGCGTTCTTCTTCTCCTTCTTTCTTCATTGAAAGAAAAGAGAAGAGGAATGCTTCGAAGCATTTGTAGTGTCACGTTGACCGTAGCCATTATATCATATTAATACATTATTTTATTTTTAGATATAGGTCAAGGATTGCCATTTAAAGCTGGTACGTTTGATGGGGCTGTCAGTATTTCTGCGCTTGTGGTTGTGCTATGCAAGCAAAACTTTGCACAATCCTACAAAACGTTTATATCGTTTCTTATCAACGTTGTATGCATGTCTGTCAAGAAGCGCAAGAGCAGTGTTACAATTCTATCCAGAGAACGGTGAACAGGTTGTTGATATATATATATATATATCTTGATATATAGGCTACGGTCAACGTGATACAAATGCTCTGGAGCGTTCTTCTTCTCCTTCTTTCTTCATTGAAAGAAAAGAGAAGAGGAATGCTTCGAAGCATTTGTAGTGTCACGTTGACCGTAGCCATAATATCATATTAATACATTATTTTATTTTTAGACGTAGCTGTTGATGAAAGAGAATTAGATGGTGACTTAATTTCGGGAGATATAGGTCAAGGATTGCCATTTAAAGCTGGTATTATTGGAACCACGAGAGTCGCGTGGCAAACGGGAAAAGAAAACCGAGGACAGTAAACCAAGCAGCGGAAAAATATCCCTATTCGACTTTCTCGAGGATAAATTACCTGTACAACCTGAGAGTGTCGAAACAACTAATTTGTCTCAAAACAGCTACATACAAATTAATAAAAGTAATCAAGATCGTTTTGAATCAAGAGGATTTGATAATATATATATATATATATATATATATATATATGTAGGTCCGGAAGTATGTTCCGGGACTTTTATTTTTTTACATCGGTATATTCCAGGACATTTGGCAGTTTCCAGGACTGTCCTGGAAAAAATTCATGTCCTACGGCACGTTTCGGGACAATTTTTTGAATCTGATTACATATATATGCGTTATATTCCAGGACTGTACATTTCAAAAAACGTAAACAGTCCCGGAACATACCTCTAGACCTACATATATATATATATATATATATATATATATATATATATATTATATAGAGACATTATATAGAGATTATATAGAGACAAAGATTATAAGAGATACAAATTTTTTATTAATTATATAGAGACATTATTATATATAGATATTATACAGAGACATTATATAGAGACATTATATAGAGATTATATAGAGACAAAGATTAAATCCTGTTGCTCTCAACGTCTGCCTCTGCCTCGTCTACCCCAATGGTAATTGGGTGATGACAATTTATATAAGAAGGCCATGAACCTTTCTTCTTGGCGTCGTATCCCCGCGGCTCTGCCTTTTGGTCTGCGAACTGTAAAATAATAAAATTGTATAAGAAATTTTATGAATTAAATACATATAATATAAATTAAATTTTTTATATATTGTAATTATGTGAAATTATGTGAAATATATATTGAAAAGACAGTACTTACCATTTGTACTTTCGCGATTTCTCTCACAATCAGTATGAAAATGTGGTTTCGTTGGCTCCTGCCTCTTTTCAGAGGACAATACGGCCAGTATTTGCCACTGTTTGTTATACAAAGTCTGGAATGAAATCGGCGACGATGGCGGGTAAAGTGTTTAAAAGCGTGGAATACCCTTATAGGGTAGAGAGCCTTTCAGACTATATTCGAAAACTTCACTCTGGCCTAGTTTATATTGATCACTTGATACGCGTATTAAATAGTAAATAACTAGTAAATTAGTTTGATTATTGGTTTGATACGCGTATCAAGAGATCGGTGTAAACTAGGTCATTCGAATACACACCAGCGTCGTTCTGGAGCCTTATTCTCGAATCGTTTTCATGAAACTCGCATGCGAAATTCAATGTTTTTCAAATAGAAAGTCGCACACGAAAATCATTAGGGCAGGCTCGAGAATACGGTCCCTGTCCTTGTTCAATTTTTAGTAACAAGATAAAGCGATGCGGTGTGCACTCGAATATAGTTTTTGAATGCAGCCCTAAAGGCTCTATCTATACACGCCGATAACGTCGCCGCCGATCATGTCACCATCGATCACGTTGCTGTCGATCACGTCGCCTATCACGTCGTCGTTGATTACATTATTCGTGGTTGTTGCGTTCCGCGTACGCGTTACCGGTTCCTACGCTTTGTTGACAAATACATTGTGGGATTAATAGCAGAGAAGAATTCTCTCTGTTGTTATTATTAATAGTATTTCGTCGTTGTTCGTGGCTCATAAGCTATTTCGCAAATAGCTTACAATCTCATCATATCTGTGAGTGAAGGTTATATTGTCGATATATTGCGATATCTCTGAGACAATATCTTCATTATACAAGTATGTGTAGAGAAAGGACATTTTGGATTGAATTTGATGATGGAAAAATTATAGAAAATAAACGATGGCCTACAGGTGCTAAAGGTATTTATATATTATTTTTTTGGAAAAAGTTGGTAAGAAATAATTTATACAAGCAACGTAATATACATGCATATTTTACATAAAAGCAATGTCCGGCAATGTGTATATATATATATTTACAACTTCAGACACATTTCTTTATAAGGTGTAATTTTTTTCTGTTAAGATTAAGATGCGTAACACTACAAAAAGGCGTGATATCCGTACAAAATTACCTTTTTAAAAAAAAAGGTAAAAAAATGCGCCAAGTACACGCATAGTAGTACATATGTATTATGTTGTTACCTCGAAAAAAACAAAGTGGTAGTATTATACCTCGAAATAACACCCTGTACATACTGTTTATACAATGCGTAATACTACAAAAAGGCGTGATATCAGTACAAAATTACCTTTTTTAAAAAAAAGGTAAAGAAAGGCGCCAAGTACACGCATAGTAGTGTATATGTTGTTACCTCGAAAAAAAAAAAACAGTGGTAGTATTATACCTTAAAAAAATCTAAGTAACAAGTGGTAGACGAAATCTTTGTATCTTGAAAAATCTCGAAAAAACCTAAACAGTAGTATCTTCACCTCGAAAAAAAACAAAGTAGTAGTATTATACCTCGAAAAAACCTAAGTAACAAGTGGTGGACGTAATCTTTGTATCTCCAAAAATCTCGAAAAAACCTAAACAGTAGTATCTTCACCTCGAAAAAAAACAAAGTAGTAGTATTATACCTCGAAAAAACCTAAGTAACAAGTGGTGGACGTAATCTTTGTATCTCCAAAAATCTCGAAAAAACCTAAGCAGTATTATTTTATTTCCAAAAAATTATTACTCAAGTGATACACATCACAAAATTACGTTACCTTATCAAAAAATGAGTCGCGCTTCAAGTGATCTATTATTACAATTACAAAAAAGAAATGATATCTCTTTTTAAATTACAGCGCCAATTACAGAGAACATATATTTTTCGAGATACAAAGATTACGTCTACCACTTGTTACTTAGGTTTTTTCGAGGTATAATATATTACTACTGCTTTTCTTCGATTAGAATAAAAAATTGAATCATGAAGAATTACACAGAGGTAACAGTACAAAATACAAATATTTTATTAAAATATTTAAACCCAACAAGGGAATACAAGGTATTTAAATACAAAGTTTATATATGTATTTTAAAAGATTTAATCGCATCCCAAAGAATTACAGAGGTAACAGTACAAAAAATAAAAATATTTTATTAAAATACATAAATTTTTCTTGTCAAAAAACTTGGCGCTGCTAGAGAGAGAGAGAAAGAGAGAGAGAGAGAGAGAGACCTTTTACAAATGTAGATATTACTTATTCTATACTTATTCTATACTTAATTCTAATCGCTTTAAAAATCTAAACTTATCCTAACTTATCCTATACTTAGTAATAAACCGCATTATTCACCGTCACACACACACACACACACACACACACACACACACACATCGCCCACACCCACTCGCTCGCACATACACACCAGGCTGACCTAATTTTGAGGTCTAGCAGCGCCAAGTTTTTTGACAAGAAAAATTTATGTATTTTAATAAAATATTTTTATTTTTTGTACTGTTACCTCTGTAATTCTTTGGGATGCGATTAAATCTTTTAAAATACATATATAAACTTTGTATTTAAATACCTTGTATTCCCTTGTTGGGTTTAAATATTTTAATAAAATATTTGTATTTTGTACTGTTACCTCTGTGTAATTCTTCATGATTCAATTTTTTATTCTAATCGAAGAAAAGCAGTAGTAATATTATACCTCGAAAAAACCTAAGTAACAAGTGGTAGACGTAATCTTTGTATCTCGAAAAATATATGTTCTCTGTAATTGGCGCTGTAATTTAAAAAGAGATATCATTTCTTTTTTGTAATTGTAATAATAGATCACTTGAAGCGCGACTCATTTTTTGATAAGGTAACGTAATTTTGTGATGTGTATCACTTGAGTAATAATTTTTTGGAAATAAAAATAATACTGCTTAGGTTTTTTCGAGATTTTTGGAGATACAAAGATTACGTCCACCACTTGTTACTTAGGTTTTTTCGAGGTATAATACTACTACTTTGTTTTTTTTCGAGGTGAAGATACTACTGTTTAGGTTTTTTCGAGATTTTTGGAGATACAAAGATTACGTCCACCACTTGTTACTTAGGTTTTTTCGAGGTATAATACTACTACTTTGTTTTTTTTCGAGGTGAAGATACTACTGTTTAGGTTTTTTCGATAACCTATAACTTGACAGACAAAAATATAAAACATGAATGTGACTATGAAACAAAAGGAAATGTTGTTAAATTATTTAAAACGCAATCCCGAATTAGTGACGGGAAGAATAGACAGAAAAACCGAGAGTCGATTACATTTGGTAAATTAAAAGTATTATTACATGTATTATTGAAAATGTTAAATAAATAATTATTTTTTACAAAATATTTTTAGGCTAAATTGTGGGATGAAATTGCACAAGGCATCAATACAATTCTCGAAGGTCCTCAAAAAAGTGGTAAAGAATGGGCAAAGGTTATATAATTTTATTTTTATTATTTAGTTTTATAATATTAAAGGTGATTTTTAACGTGCTTCTAGTATAAGCAACCAAAGTGTACCAAATTGCACCAATACCAATAGCAACTACTGATGGCAACTTTAATATATGTACCAAATAATTGCCAAAAATTGTCTTAAATAATACATTTATTTATTATTAACTATAAAAAAATTTTGTTAATATAGACATGAAAAGACATAAAGAGTTATATATTGAAAAAAGAAGCAAAAAGACGCAGTCATGTGCAAGGGACTGGTGGTGGTCCGCCTTTAAAAATAGCTTTTTCAAACTTTGAAGAGGAAGTTTTGGAATTGTTGACACCAGAGGCAGCTGGTATGGAAAACATTCCAGAAGGTGGAATTAACATGGAAGAAAATCCTATTTTAGAACAAACAATACAAGATGCGGAAAATACTGAAACAATTAATAGAACAAGACGTGCACATGATAACTGAGGAAGATAATGGAAATATAGAAAATGCTGAAAATATACCACCACATAATAATATAGAGAAACGAAGAAAAGTTAATACAAAAATAAAGAATACAACAGGAGGTAACTTATGTAATAAAAATAATCTTACATATTAATATATGCAAAATTACTAATACATCTAAGGATCAGTTTTATCAACGTCGGTTAACTGTAACCTTCGGTTAAACTTACTCTTCGCGTCTATTTCTAATATCCATTTCTATCAACGCAGGTTAATTTTAATCTTGGTTTAACCTACCTGTCATCCTTTTCCTAGTTCTAAAAGTTAGAAAAAGATAGAAAGTAAGTTAAACCGAGATTAAAGTTATTCTACATTGGTAGAAATCGGCATAAGGGAACAGTTAGAAAAAGATAAAGAGTGAGTTTAACCGAAGGTTACAGTTAATCAACGTTGGTGTAATTGGCCCTGATACATCTTAATAATAAATTTTTTCATAGAATATTTACTTTAAAATTATAGGAAACTCAATGCAAAAAATATCATATAACATGTTAGAACTACAAGAAGTAAAAGTAAAACTAAAAAAAAAGGAAGTAAAACTTAAGAAAAAGGCATTAAAAGTGCAAAAGAATATTTTATCCGAACTAATAGAGATAAAAGCAGCTTTAAAATCATGGGCTGCAACTGAGACTATAATATGAAAAATAGATTCCAAAATATTAATACAAATAAGAACTTAATTGACATTAAATATTTTTTTGCATAGTTTAGTTTACACAGTTTAAACACGTTCATATAGTTTATGCACGAAAAAATATTAATTTTATATTTGATTTTCTTTATTTTATAATTTTTATTTTATTTTGTTTGTTTGAGTTACGTGATACATAAATAAAACTGTGATACTTCTTTCTGTAATACATGAGTATTTCTTTGTGTAATACATAAAATATAAAATAAAATTAAGTTTTTTATGCAAAATATCTTTGAATTATTGTTTCTCGCACTATATTTCCTCTTACACGCATATTTCCATAGATATTGTCTTCTACTTCAATATCATCCTCTTCAATCTCTTCTCTATATATTTCACCATCTGCAATGTTATAATGTTTGGCAATATTATGCAGTACACAAGCCGCATTTACTATAAGTGCTGAAATAAAGATAATAAATTTCTACAGTAATTTTAAACATATTTTTTATATATCTATATAAAATACAAATTACATTACCTGCAAATTCTGGAGAATAATGTAAACCTCTTTCTTTACGTAAGCATCTCCAACGCCCTTTCAATACTCCTATTGTTCTCTCCACGCAACATCGTGCTGTAGCATGAGCATCTGTGTATAACGCACCTGGAGACCTTGGTGGTTGATTTAATTTTGGAGTCATTAAATATGGTAACAATGGATAGCCAGAATCTCCTAAAACAGAAAGCATAAGTTCAAAAATTAAAAATACTAACATCAATTTTAGTAAAATATAAAGTTCAGATTTATAGAAAATTATTTAAACATATATATATATATATATATTATAAGAGCCTCACCTAACAACCATAAATTTCTTCTTCCATTTTCATACTGGTTTAACATGTGTCTTGATAACCGAGACGAACTCCATACTCTGGCATCGTGTGTCCGACCTCCATGATTCGCCACTACTGCTAATATTCTGCCATTATAATCACTAACCTAAAGTATAACATAAAGTATAACTTAATAAGAAATGCTTTTAATATTTATATTTATATCTCAAGTAAAGAATATCGGGTTTTGCTCTGTCCTCTATTACATAAGAGATATACAAATCTTTCCAATTATCAAATTACATTGTTACGGCCCTGTATGTTATGCTACGATGAAATGCTGCTCGTTGTAGTAGAGAGAAAGATCACCTCTCCTATTACAAATAATCTACTATTAAATTTTTACTTACTATCATGACATTTAACGAATGGTATAATTTTCTATTTATATATAAATGTTCTCTTCTTTTAACAGGTGGCCAAATTGCTATGTGTGTTCCATCAACGGCTCCTATTACACCTGGGAAATTGGTATTAATCCAGAATCTGAAATATGATTGTGTATCTTAATGTTTTGTAATATGAAAAATTTCTTAAGTTGCAAATGTTCTTATATTTTAATAAAAATTGGATAAAAGGAATCAAAAAACTATTTTTTAATGTTTTACAACTGGAGAAAATAATAGTTTAATTGACTCACTGTTGCTGGATTATCTCAATCTCATTAGCTTGCACAGGAAATTTGATCCATTGTGGTATAATGACATTTATTGCATTTATAATTTCATGTATTGCACCACTAATAGATGCCTGGCACATACAGCTTAGAAAATCTTGTCCAACTCTTCTTTGATAGGACCCTGAACTTAAAAAATTTAACGTTGCTAGAACCTTTACAATTAAAAAAACAATAATTAAGATATATTTACAATAGCTTACATATAACTATTATAATTTGCAACATGTAAGCAGTATATTTTGATATAATACATATTTATCTTTAACTTGATCATTATTTTACCTTTAATTCCAATGGAATCGCTGTTGGTCTTACAGCTTCTTGCACATAAGGTTGTATGTTTATGCATAATGCCAACACAGCATCTTTTGAAAGCCTGTGCATTAAATATTTTTAATATATATATTTATATTCACAATATATTTACACTGTTACATAAAATAAAATAAACAAGATATATAATAAATAAGATACAATAAATTCAAAGTTCTACGTATAAAAATTATTTTTACTTTAAAATATATAAATTATTATATTTATGTAATTTATCTTTATACTTTTCTTCATGTTTTTATTTTTAATATTTAATCTTGTTAAAGTATTTTTTTACCTACCGATATAAAGAAAGAAATTGTGATTCTGGAATTTCAAAAGGGTTAACTGCATCTCGCAGTTGTCTTCTCTGTATTCTTAATAAATTCTTTTCTTCCTCATTAGCCATTTGCAAAACCCACCATACTGCAGCCATATTATAATTATGCATAAAAATATTATTAAAACGATATAACTATACTATTATAATTGTATGTTGATGAATGCTAACAAGAATGTATATATATACATATGTACCGTACCACATTTATTCTTATTCCGAAGTACATTTATTAATTCCCTAGATTTCCGCCTTTCCGCCACCAAGTTTCATGGCGAAAAAGTTCACGTGAAAAGTTTCATATTTCCGCGGTTGGGAGAGGTACATGATCGCGCGAAATCATAGAGTTCACGTGAAACTTTTCACTTTTCACGTTTCCACCCTAGGGGAAAAGTACATGATCGCTGCCCTGGACACCGAAAACTACGAAGCGCACTATGTGGACCTCGTCATCGCCAACCTGGGACACCTACACATCGAATTCAACGTACGATTACACCTGGACACCGAAAACTATGAAGCGCACTATCTAGATCCCGTCATCAGCAACTTGGGACACGTGGACATCAAATTCAAGGTATTAATACACGTAAACACCAAAAACTACGGAGCGCACTATGTGGACCTCGTTATCGGCAACCTGGGACACGTAGACATCGAATTCAACGTATTATTACACCTGGACACCGAAAACTATGAAGCGCACTATCTGGACCTCATCATCGGCAACCTGGGATACCTAGACATCGAATTCAAGCTTGATTCATAAGAATCGACTTAAAAATTCCCTAGCGGCACTTTCTGCCAAGCATAGAGAACCTTCTTTTCCGTTGACTTTAATATATATTATATCAAGCTTGATTCATAAGAATCGACTTAAAAATTCCCTAGCGGCACTTTCTGCCAAGCGTAGAGAACCTTCTTTTCCGTTGACTCAATATATATTATATATTACCTAATTTACCTAAATAGAAATCTTCCTCCTGACCGATAAGTCTATCGACTTAATTTCGAAATACGCGCGCGATATCGAAACTGGCGATACCTGCGCCGCGCCGCCAGTGTCGAAAAAGTGAAAGTAACGTTTCTGATTATGACGTCATCATACAAGAACGTCGGCGTTAGAAGTATACGTATCTTAAAAATAAATTTTCACATTTGGACTTTGCGTCGCAATATCTCCGCTCGTAGGGCACGTAGCGGAATATTATGAGAGAAAACCCCCCCCCCCTAATTGGACCCCAAGCTATCGATCAAGCCTACTTAGAACTTGATCCGTTCACTCGTTATCGAGATCTTAACATCTCGGGTACTCGCAACCCGTCGCGTCGCGTAAAAGAGTCACGGTCGGTCTCGCTCCGCGTGTACTTGGCGCGAGACACTACCGTGTCTCTTGATTTCTTATTTCTTATTCTTTGTCATTCTACTATGTTGCGCACCTCTGTATATAGTAGCCCTGTTATTGGTTGTAAAACTGTTGGGCTTCAGTAATAAAAATAAATAAATAAATAAATAAATAGTTCACAGCATTTTTCACAGTGAATTTTACGTTTTAAAATATGAACAATTGAACCAGCTGTATGTTTAATGATTTCTTCTGTGTATTCAGAAGAATACCAAAATTCACTTTCAATGTTATAATTATGTTCAAAGATATGATATTTATTATTTTGCAGAAAATCATTAATTTGAGTGGAAGTAAATTTTACTTTACAAGGAGTTTCTTCTCTTTTTTTTTCTAAAATCAGATACTGTATTATCTGAAATAATTTTTGAATTTTTATTATTGATATTTGTAAAATTTTCTGCAGAAATCAGTAATGTTTCATCTAACGGAGAACAATTTGCAGAAGAAGAAATCATGATATTCAATTTGTTGTTCAATAATATACGCAGATAAATACTGAGTTGTAGTCGGATTATTATTATGTCCATTCATTCTTCTTATTAATGAAAAAAACATTTCGACGTGGTCCTGTGATAGTTTATAACTTAACATATATTCAATAATGTTATTTTCTATTAAATAATTAGCAAGATTGTAGACGTTTTTCAAACAAATAATAAAACCCACAAAACCTGTCTTTACAGAATCACTGTGAACGACTGCTTTACGTATAGTACCAGACTTTGCATCTATATTACTGACAGAATTTTCTTTGTTTGATTTTTTTCATTTTTACATTAATTTCTAATTGTTCAATATACTTAACGTATTCTTCAACTTTTTTTTTTAGTTCTGGTAAAGAATCTTTAGTTATGCTCATTCGGCCTGGTGTTTTGCAAAATTTATTTCGAGCATTCAATATGTCAAATATATCATTGAAGTTTTTGCAAAATGTCGCTGTTGAAGAAGCGTTTACAAAATTCGGATTTTTTAGATCAAATTCAAGGAATCTTAAAGCAGCTGAAACACTATTGCTTAAAACTTGAGCAGCCAAGAATACCTTCATCTTTTCTTTGTAAAAATTTACGTGCCTATTTCGAATTTTGCAAGCACAATGTAACTTCTCACTCTCTTGTATGTTATGCAATTTTTTAATGAATTTCCAGCGTATATATTCGTTGTTATTATAAATAATTGGACCTTTTGTAGCAAAATAATTTCGAACAAGTTTAAGACAATGACAAGGATCATAAAAAATATAAACAAGTTGTAAATTTCCTGGATGTTCAAAATATGGCTTAAAATTATCTTTATCTTTATAATTTAGATTAGCGCCTAATAGTTCGCATGCCGTTTTATGGGCTTTATCACCGTCAAATGTTACACTGACTACATTAATACTTTTTTCATTAGTTTTATTAATAAATCTTTTAAAAGAATCGATTTTTCTACGCCATTCAAAGAATTAATCAAGTATAATGGGCTACTGGAGTTTTAAATCCGCCATTTATATTAAC
>NW_027270363.1:0-36395 GCF_030848805.1 Temnothorax longispinosus | reverse complement strand
TCGGAGCGCTTCGGACCCTAATAGTTTTCGATAGAACTCCTCGGGGGGCCACCAGAACTCCAGCGAGAACTGCCGGTTCAGAAATAAATTCCCTTGGATTAGAATTTTCGAGTCGCGGTACTTTGAAGGGCTGTAACTTTTAAAATATTGGTCGGAGCGTTTCGGACCCTAATAGTTTTCGATAGAACTCCTCGGGGGGCCACCAGAACTCCAGCGAGAACTCCGGTAAAATAATTTTTAAATTTTAGGCTGCGGTACTTTGAAGGGCTGTAACTTTTAAATATTGGTCGGAGCGCTTCGGACCCTAATAGTTTTCGATAGAACTCCTCGGGGGCCACCAGAACTCCAGCGAGAACTGCCGATTCAGAAAAAAATTACCCCTCGGACTTAATTTTCGAGTTGCGGTACTTTGAGGGCTGTAACTTTAAAATATTGGTCGGAGCGTTTCGGACCCTAATAGTTTTCGATAGAACTCCTCGGGGGGCCACCAGAACTCCAGCGAGAACTCCGGTAAAATAATTTTTAATTTTAGGCGCGGTACTTTGAAGGGCTGTAGCTTTTAATATATTGGTCGGAGCGCTTCGGACCCTAATAGTTTTCGATAGAACTCCTCGGGGGGCCACCAGAACTCCAGCGAGAACTGCCGATTCAGAAAAAAAATTACCCCTCGGGACTTAGAATATTTTCGAGTTGCGGTACTTTGAGGGCTGTAACTTTTAAATATTGGTCGGAGCGTTTCGGACCCTAATAGTTTTCGATAGAACTCCTCGGGGGGCCACCAGAACTCCAGCGAGAACTCCGGTAAAATAATTTTTTAATTTTAGGCGCGGTACTTTGAAGGGCTGTAGCTTTTAATATATTGGTCGGAGCGCTTCGGACCCTAATAGTTTTCGATAGAACTCCTCGGGGGGCCACCAGAACTCCAGCGAGAACTGCCGATTCAGAAAAAAAATTACCCTCGGACTTAGATATTTCGAGTTGCGGTACTTTGAGGGCTGTAACTTTAAAATATTGGTCGGAGCGTTTCGGACCCTAATAGTTTTCGATAGAACTCCTCGGGGGGCCACCAGAACTCCAGCGAGAACTCCGGTAAAATAATTTTTTAATTTTAGAGCGCGGTACTTTGAGGGCTGTAACTTTTAAAATATTGGTCGGAGCGTTTCGGACCCTAATAGTTTTCGATAGAACTCCTCGGGGGCCACCAGAACTCCAGCGAGAACTCCGGTAAAATAATTTTTTAATTTTAGGCGCGGTACTTTGAAGGGCTGTAGCTTTTAATATATTGGTCGGAGCGCTTCGGACCCTAATAGTTTTCGATAGAACTCCTCGGGGGGCCACCAGAACTCCAGCGAGAACTGCCGATTTCAGAAAAAAAAATTACCCCTCGGGACTTAGAATATTTTCGAGTTGCGGTACTTTGAGGGGCTGTAACTTTTAAAATATTGGTCGGAGCGTTTCGGACCCTAATAGTTTTCGATAGAACTCCTCGGGGGGCCACCAGAACTCCAGCGAGAACTCCGGTAAAATAATTTTTTAATTTTAGGCGCGGTACTTTGAAGGGCTGTAGCTTTTAATATATTGGTCGGAGCGCTTCGGACCCTAATAGTTTTCGATAGAACTCCTCGGGGGGCCACCAGAACTCCAGCGAGAACTCCGGTAAAATAATTTTTTAATTTTAGGCGCGGTACTTTGAAGGGCTGTAGCTTTTAATATATTGGTCGGAGCGCTTCGGACCCTAATAGTTTTCGATAGAACTCCTCGGGGGGCCACCAGAACTCCAGCGAGAACTGCCGATTTCAGAAAAAAATTACCCTCGGACTTAGATATTTTCGAGTTGCGGTACTTTGAGGGCTGTAACTTTTAAATATTGGTCGGAGCGTTTCGGACCCTAATAGTTTTCGATAGAACTCCTCGGGGGCCACCAGAACTCCAGCGAGAACTCCGGTAAAATAATTTTTAATTTTAGGCGCGGTACTTTGAGGGCTGTAGCTTTTAATATATTGGTCGGAGCGCTTCGGACCCTAATAGTTTTCGATAGAACTCCTCGGGGGGCCACCAGAACTCCAGCGAGAACTCCGGTAAAATAATTTTTTAATTTTAGGCGCGGTACTTTGAAGGGCTGTAGCTTTTAATATATTGGTCGGAGCGCTTCGGACCCTAATAGTTTTCGATAGAACTCCTCGGGGGGCCACCAGAACTCCAGCGAGAACTGCCGATTTCAGAAAAAAAATTACCCTCGGGACTTAGAATTTTCGAGTTGCGGTACTTTGAGGGCTGTAACTTTTAAATATTGGTCGGAGCGTTTCGGACCCTAATAGTTTTCGATAGAACTCCTCGGGGGGCCACCAGAACTCCAGCGAGAACTCCGAGTTCAAAAAAATTCCTCTGTTAAATTTTCGAGTCGCGGTACTTTGAGGGCTGTAGCTTTTAATATATTGGTCGGAGCGCTTCGGACCCTAATAGTTTTCGATAGAACTCCTCGGGGGCCACCAGAACTCCAGCGAGAACTCCGGTAAAATAATTTTTTAATTTTAGGCGCGGTACTTTGAAGGGCTGTAGCTTTTAATATATTGGTCGGAGCGCTTCGGACCCTAATAGTTTTCGATAGAACTCCTCGGGGGCCACCAGAACTCCAGCGAGAACTGCCGTTCAGAAAAAAAATTACCCTCGGACTTAGAATTTTCGAGTGCGGTACTTTGAAGGGCTGTAACTTTTAAATATTGGTCGGAGCGCTTCGGACCCTAATAGTTTTCGATAGAACTCCTCGGGGGGCCACCAGAACTCCAGCGAGAACTCCGGTAAAATAATTTTTTAATTTTAGGCGCGGTACTTTGAAGGGCTGTAGCTTTTAATATATTGGTCGGAGCGCTTCGGACCCTAATAGTTTTCGATAGAACTCCTCGGGGGCCACCAGAACTCCAGCGAGAACTCCGGTAAAATAATTTTTTAATTTTAGGCGCGGTACTTTGAAGGGCTGTAGCTTTTAATATATTGGTCGGAGCGCTTCGGACCCTAATAGTTTTCGATAGAACTCCTCGGGGGGCCACCAGAACTCCAGCGAGAACTGCCGATTTCAGAAAAAAAAATTACCCCTCGGGACTTAGAATATTTTCGAGTTGCGGTACTTTGAGAGGCTGTAACTTTTAAAATATTGGTCGGAGCGTTTCGGACCCTAATAGTTTTCGATAGAACTCCTCGGGGGCCACCAGAACTCCAGCGAGAACTCCGGTAAAATAATTTTTAATTTTAGGCGCGGTACTTTGAAGGGCTGTAGCTTTTAATATATTGGTCGGAGCGCTTCGGACCCTAATAGTTTTCGATAGAACTCCTCGGGGGGCCACCAGAACTCCAGCGAGAACTCCGGTAAAATAATTTTTTAATTTTAGGCGCGGTACTTTGAAGGGCTGTAACTTTTAATATATTGGTCGGAGCGCTTCGGACCCTAATAGTTTTCGATAGAACTCCTCGGGGGGCCACCAGAACTCCAGCGAGAACTGCCGATTTCAGAAAAAAAAATTACACTCTGGACTTAGATTTTTCGAGTGTTCGGTACTTTGAGAGGCTGTAACTTTTAAAATATTGGTCGGAGCGTTTCGGACCCTAATAGTTTTTCGATAGAACTCCTCGGGGGCCCACCAGAACTCCAGCGAGAACTCCGGTAAATAATTTTTTAATTTTAGGCGCGGTACTTTTGAAGGGCGTAGCTTTTAATATATTGGTCGGAGCGCTTCGGACCCTAATAGTTTTCGATAGAACTCCTCGGGGCCACCAGAACTCCAGCGAGAACTCCGGTAAAATAATTTTTTAATTTTAGGCGCGGTACTTTGAAGGGCTGTAGCTTTTAAATATTGTTCGGAGCGCTGTCGGACCCTAATAGTTTTCGATAGAACTCCTCGGGGGCCACCAGAACTCCAGCGAGGAACTGCCGATTTCAGAAAAAAAAAAATTACCCCTCGGGACTTAGAAATTTTCGAGTTGCGGTACTTTGAGGGGCTGTAACTTTTAAAATATTGGTCGGAGCGTTTCGGACCCTAAATAGTTTTCGATAGAACTCCTCGGGGGGCCACCAGAACTCCAGCGGAGAAACTCCGGTAAAATCATTTTTTAATTTTAGTCGCGGTACTTTGGAAGGGCTGTAGCTTTTAATATATTGGTCGGAGCGCTTCGGACCCTATAGTTTTCGATAGAACTCCTCGGGGGGCCACCAGAACTCCAGCGAGGAACTGCCGATTGTCAGAAAAAAAATTACCCCTCGGACTTAGAATATTTTCGAGTTGTTGCGTACTTTGAGGGGCTGTAACTTTTAAATATTGGTCGGAGCGGTTCGGACCCTAATAGTTTTCGATAGAACTCCTCGGGGGGCCACCCGAACTCCAGCGATGAACTCCGGTAAAATAATTTTTTAATTTTAGGCGCGGTACTTTGAAGGGCTGTAGCTTTTAATATATTGGTCGGAGCGCTTCGGACCCTAATAGTTTTCGATAGAACTCCTCGGGGGGCCACCAGAACTCCAGCGAGAACTGCCGGTTTCAAAAAAAAAATTACCCCTCTGTACATACAATATTTTTCGAGTTGCGGTCTTTGAGGGCTGTAACTTTTAAAATATTGGTCGGAGCGTTTCGGACCCTAATAGTTTTCGATAGAACTCCTCGGGGGGCCACCAGAACTCCAGCGAGAACTCCGGTAAAATAATTTTTTAATTTTAGGCGCGGTACTTTGAAGGGCTGTAGCTTTTTAATATATTGGTCGGCGCGCTTCGGACCTAATAGTTTTCGATAGAAAAACTCCTCGGGGGGCCACCAGAACTCCAGCGAGAACTGCCGATTTCAGAAAAAAAAATTACCCCTCGGGACTTAGAATATTTTCGAGTTGCGGTACTTTGAGAGGCTGTAACTTTTAAAATATTGGTCGGAGCGTTTCGGACCCTAATAGTTTTCGATAGAACTCCTCGGGGGCCACCAGAACTCCAGCGACGAACTCCGGTAAAATAATTTTTTAATTTTTAGGCGCGGTACTTTGAAGGGCTGTAGCTTTTAATATAGTTGGTCGGAGCGCTTCGGACCCTAATAGTTTTCGATAGAACTCAATCGGGGGGGCCACCAGAACTCCAGCGAGAACTCCGGTAAAATAATTTTTTAATTTTTAGGCGCGTACTTTGAAGGGCAATGTAGCTTTTAATAATATTGGTCGGAGCGCTTTCGGACCCTAATAGTTTTCGATAGAACTCCTCGGGGGCCACCAGAACTCCAGCGAGAAATGCCGATTTCAGAAAAAAAAATTACCCCTCTGACTTAGAATATTTTCGAGTTGCGTACTTTGAGGGCTGCGAACTTTTTAAAATATTGGTCGGAGCGTTTCGGACCCTAATAGTTTTCGATAGAACTCCTCGGGGGCCACCAGAACTCCAGCGAGAACTCCGGTAAAATAATTTTTCGGGACTAATTTTAGGCGCGGTACTTTGAAGGGCTGTAGCTTTTAATATATTGGTCGGAGCGCTTCGGACCCTAATAGTTTTCGATAGAACTCCTCGGGGGGCCACCAGAACTCCAGCGAGAACTGCCGATTTCAGAAAAAAAAAAATTACCCATCGGGACTTAGAATATTTTCGAGTTGCGGTACTTTGAGGGGCTGTAACTTTTAAATATTGGTCGGAGCGTTTCGGACCCTAATATTTTCGCCAGAACTCCTCGGGGGGCCACCAGAACTCCAGCGAGAACTCCGGTAAAATAATTTTTAATTTTAGGGCGCGGTACTTTGAAGGGCTGTAAGCTTTTAATATATTGGTCGGAGCGCTTCGGACCCTAATAGTTTTCGATAGAACTCCTCGGGGGGCCACCAGAACTCTCCAGCGAGAACTTCCGATTTCAAAAAAAAATTACCATCGGGACTTAGAATTTTCGAGTTGCGGTACTTTGAGGGCTGTAACTTTTAAAATATTGGTCGGAGCGTTCGGACCCTAATAGTTTTCGATAGAACTCCTCGGGGGCCACCAGAACTCCAGCGAGAACTGCCGATTTAGAAAACAAAATTACCCTCGGGACTTAGAATATTTCGGTTGTCGGTACTTTGAAGAGGCTGTAACTTTTAAATCTTGGTCGGAGCGCTTCGGACCCTAATAGTTTGCGATAGAACTCCTCGGGGGGACACCCGAACTCCAGCGAGACCTGCCGATTACAGAAAAAAAAAATTACCCCTCGGGACTTAGAAATTTTCGAGTTGCGGTACTTTGAGGGGCTGTAACTTTTAAAATATTGGTCGGAGCGTTTCGGACCCTAATAGTTTTCGATAGAACTCCTCGGGGGGCCACCAGAACTCCAGCGAGAACTCCGGTAAAATAATTTTTTAATTTTAGGCGCGGTACTTTGAAGGGCTGTAGCTTTTAATATATTGGTCGGAGCGCTTCGGACCCTAATAGTTTTCGATAGAACTCCTCGGGGGGCCACCAGAACTCCAGCGAGAACTGCCGATTTCAGAAAAAAAAATTACCCCTCGGGACTTAGAATATTTTCGAGTTGCGGTACTTTGAGGGGCGTTCTGGTGGCCCCCCGAGGAGTTCTATCGAAAACTATTAGGGTCCGAAGCGCTCCGACCAATATTTAAAAGCTACAGCCCTTCAAAGTACCCGCGCTCTAAAATTACAAAATTATTTTACCGGAGTTCTCGCTGGAGTTTCTGGTGGCCCCCCGAGGAGTTCTATCGAAAACTATTAGGTCCGAAACGCTCCGACCAATATTTTAAAAGTTACAGCCCCTCAAAGTACCGCAACTCGAAAATATTCTAAGTCCCGAGGGGTAATTATTTTTTTTCTGAATCGGCAGTTTCTCGCTGGAGTTCTGGTTGCCCCCCGAGTGGTTCTATCGAAAACTATTAGGGTCCGAAGCGCTCCGACCAATATATTAAAAGCTACAGCCCTTCAAGTACCGCGCCTAAATTAAAAATTATTTTACCGGAGTTCTCGCTGGAGTTCTGGTGGCCCCCCGAGGAGTTCTATCGAAACTATTAGGGTCCGAAACGCTCCGACCAATATTTAAAAGTACAGCCCCTCAAAGTACCGCGCCGAAATATTAACCAGGGAATTATTTTCTAACCGGAGTTCTCGCTGGAGTTCTGGTGGCCCCCCGAGGAGTTCTATCGAAAACTATTAGGGTCCGAAGCGCTCCGACCAATATATTAAAAGCTACAGCCCTTCAAAGTACCGCGCCTAAAATTAAAAATTATTTTACCGGAGTTCTCGCTGGAGTTCTGGTGGCCCCCCGAGGAGTTCTATCGAAACTATTAGGGTCCGAAACGCTCCGACCAATATTTTAAAAGTTACAGCCCCTCAAAGTACCGCAACTCGAAATATTCTAAGTCCCGAGGGGTAATTTTTTTTTCTGAAATCGGCAGTTCTCGCTGGAGTTCTGGTGGCCCCCCGAGGAGTTCTATCGAAAACTATTAGGGTCCGAAGCGCTCCGACCAATATATTAAAAGCTACAGCCCTTCAAAGTACCGCGCCTAAAATTAAAAATTATTTTACCGGAGTTCTCGCTGGAGTTCTGGTGGCCCCCCGAGGAGTTCTATCGAAAACTATTAGGGTCCGAAGCGCTCCGACCAATATTTTAAAAGTTACAGCCCTCAAAGTACCGCGCCTAAAATTAAAAATTTATTTTCACCGGAGTTCTCGCTGGAGTTCTGGTGGCCCCCCGAGGAGTTCTATCGAAAACTATTAGGGTCCGAAGCGCTCCGACCAATATTTAAAAGCTACAGCCCTTCAAAGTACCGCGCCTAAAATTAAAAATTATTTTACCGGAGTTCTCGCTGGAGTTCTGGTGGCCCCCCGAGGAGTTCTATCGAAAACTATTAGGGTCCGAAGCGCTCCGACCAATATTTAAAAGTACAGCCCTTCAAAGTACCGCGCCTAAAATTAAAAAATTATTTTACCGGAGTTCTCGCTGGAGTTCTGGTGGCCCCCCGAGGAGTTCTATCGAAAACTATTAGGGTCCGAAACGCTCCGACCATATTTTAAAAGTTACAGCCCTCAAAGTACCGCAACTCGAAAATATCTAAGTCCCGAGGGTAATTTTTTTTCTGAATCGGCAGTTCTCGCTGGAGTTCTGGTGGCCCCCCGAGGAGTTCTATCGAAAACTATTAGGGTCCGAAGCGCTCCGACCAATATATTAAAAGCTACAGCCCTTCAAAGTACCGCGCCTAAAATTAAAAAATTATTTTACCGGAGTTCTCGCTGGAGTTCTGGTGGCCCCCCGAGGAGTTCTATCGAAAACTATTAGGGTCCGAAACGCTCCGACCAATATTTTAAAAGTTACAGCCCCTCAAAGTACCGCAACTCGAAATATTCTAAGTCCGAGGGTAATTTTTTTTTCTGAATCGGCAGTTCTCGCTGGAGTTCTGGTGGCCCCCCGAGGAGTTCTATCGAAAACTATTAGGGTCCGAAGCGCTCCGACCAATATATTAAAAGCTACAGCCCTTCAAAGTACCGCGCCTAAAATTAAAAATTATTTTACCGGAGTTCTCGCTGGAGTTCTGGTGGCCCCCCGAGGAGTTCTATCGAAAACTATTAGGGTCCGAAACGCTCCGACCAATATTTTAAAAGTTACAGCCCCTCAAGTACCGCACTCGAAAATCTAAAAATTATTTTAACGGAGTTCTCGCTGGAGTTCTGGTGGCCCCCGAGGAGTTCTATCGAAAACTATTAGGGTCCGAAACGCTCCGACCATATTTAAAAGCTACAGCCTTCAAAGTACCGCGCCTAAAATTAAAAATTTTTTACCGGAGTTCTCGCTGGAGTTCTGGTGGCCCCCCGAGGAGTTCTATCGAAAACTATTAGGGTCCGAAGCGCTCCGACCAATATATTAAAAGCTACAGCCCTTCAAAGTACCGCGCCTAAAATTAAAAAATTATTTTACCGGAGTTCTCGCTGGAGTTCTGGTGGCCCCCCGAGGAGTTCTATCGAAAACTATTAGGGTCCGAAACGCTCCGACCAATATTTTAAAAGTTACAGCCCCTCAAAGTACCGCAACTCGAAAATATTCTAAGTCCCGAGGGTAATTTTTTTTTCTGAAATCGGCAGTTCTCGCTGGAGTTCTGGTGGCCCCCCGAGGAGTTCTATCGAAAACTATTAGGGTCCGAAGCGCTCCGACCAATATATTAAAAGCTACAGCCCTTCAAAGTACCGCGCCTAAAATTAAAAAATTATTTTACCGGAGTTCTCGCTGGAGTTCTGGTGGCCCCCCGAGGAGTTCTATCGAAAACTATTAGGGTCCGAAACGCTCCGACCAATATTTTAAAAGTTACAGCCCCTCAAAGTACCGCAACTCGAAAATATTCTAAGTCCGAGGGTAATTTTTTTTTCTGAAATCGGCAGTTCTCGCTGGAGTTCTGGTGGCCCCCCGAGGAGTTCTATCGAAAACTATTAGGGTCCGAAGCGCTCCGACCATATATTAAAAGCTACAGCCCTTCAAAGTACCGCGCCTAAAATTAAAAAATTATTTTACCGGAGTTCTCGCTGGAGTTCTGGTGGCCCCCGAGGAGTTCTATCGAAAACTATTAGGGTCCGAAGCGCTCCGACCAATATATTAAAAGCTACAGCCCTTCAAAGTACCGCGCCTAAAATTAAAAATTATTTTACCGGAGTTCTCGCTGGAGTTCTGGTGGCCCCCGAGGAGTTCTATCGAAAACTATTAGGGTCCGAACGCTCCGACCAATATTTAAAAGTTACAGCCCTCAAAGTACCGCAACTCGAAAATATTCTAAGTCCGAGGGGTAATTTTTTTTCTGAAATCGGCAGTTCTCGCTGGAGTTCTGGTGGCCCCCCGAGGAGTTCTATCGAAAACTATTAGGGTCCGAAGCGCTCCGACCAATATATTAAAGCTACAGCCCTTCAAAGTACCGCGCCTAAAATTAAAAAATTATTTTACCGGAGTTCTCGCTGGAGTTCTGGTGGCCCCCCGAGGAGTTCTATCGAAAACTATTAGGGTCCGAAGCGCTCCGACCAATATTTTAAAAGTTACAGCCCTCAAAGTACCGCAACTCGAAATATTCTAAGTCCCGAGGGTAATTTTTTTTTCTGAATCGGCAGTTCTCGCTGGAGTTCTGGTGGCCCCCCGAGGAGTTCTATCGAAAACTATTAGGGTCCGAAGCGCTCCGACCAATATATTAAAAGCTACAGCCCTTCAAAGTACCGCGCCTAAAATTAAAAAATTATTTTACCGGAGTTCTCGCTGGAGTTCTGGTGGCCCCCCGAGGAGTTCTATCGAAAACTATTAGGGTCCGAAACGCTCCGACCAATATTTTAAAAGTTACAGCCCTCAAAGTACCGCAACTCGAAAATATTCTAAGTCCCGAGGGTAATTTTTTTTTCTGAAATCGGCAGTTCTCGCTGGAGTTCTGGTGGCCCCCCGAGGAGTTCTATCGAAAACTATTAGGGTCCGAAGCGCTCCGACCAATATATTAAAGCTACAGCCCTTCAAAGTACCGCGCCTAAAATTAAAAAATTATTTTACCGGAGTTCTCGCTGGAGTTCTGGTGGCCCCCCGAGGAGTTCTATCGAAAACTATTAGGGTCCGAAACGCTCCGACCAATATTTTAAAAGTTACAGCCCTCAAAGTACCGCAACTCGAAAATATTCTAAGTCCCGAGGGGTAATTTTTTTTTCTGAAATCGGCAGTTCTCGCTGGAGTTCTGGTGGCCCCCCGAGGAGTTCTATCGAAAACTATTAGGGTCCGAAGCGCTCCGACCAATATATTAAAAGCTACAGCCCTTCAAAGTACCGCGCCTAAAATTAACAAATTATTTTACCGGAGTTCTCGCTGGAGTTCTGGTGGCCCCCGAGGAGTTCTATCGAAAACTATTAGGGTCCGAAGCGCTCCGACCAATATTTAAAAGCTACAGCCCTTCAAAGTACCGCGCCTAAAATTAAAAAATTATTTTACCGGAGTTCTCGCTGGAGTTCTGGTGGCCCCCCGAGGAGTTCTATCGAAAACTATTAGGGTCCGAAGCGCTCCGACCAATATATTAAAAGCTACAGCCCTTCAAAGTACCGCGCCTAAAATTAAAAAATTATTTTACCGGAGTTCTCGCTGGAGTTCTGGTGGCCCCCCGAGGAGTTCTATCGAAAACTATTAGGGTCCGAAGCGCTCCGACCAATATATTAAAAGCTACAGCCCTTCAAAGTACCGCGCCTAAAATTAAAAAATTATTTTACCGGAGTTCTCGCTGGAGTTCTGGTGGCCCCCCGAGGAGTTCTATCGAAAACTATTAGGGTCCGAAGCGCTCCGACCAATATATTAAAAGCTACAGCCCTTCAAAGTACCGCGCCTAAAATTAAAAATTATTTTACCGGAGTTCTCGCTGGAGTTCTGGTGGCCCCCCGAGGAGTTCTATCGAAAACTATTAGGGTCCGAAACGCTCCGACCAATATTTTAAAAGTTACAGCCCCTCAAAGTACCGCAACTCGAAAATATTCTAAGTCCCGAGGGGTAATTTTTTTTTCTGAAATCGGCAGTTCTCGCTGGAGTTCTGGTGGCCCCCCGAGGAGTTCTATCGAAAACTATTAGGGTCCGAAGCGCTCCGACCAATATATTAAAAGCTACAGCCCTTCAAAGTACCGCGCCTAAAATTAAAAAATTATTTTACCGGAGTTCTCGCTGGAGTTCTGGTGGCCCCCCGAGGAGTTCTATCGAAAACTATTAGGGTCCGAAACGCTCCGACCAATATTTAAAAGTTACAGCCCCTCAAAGTACCGCAACTCGAAATATTCTAAGTCCCGAGGGTAATTTTTTTTCTGAATCGGCAGTTCTCGCTGGAGTTCTGGTGGCCCCCGAGGAGTTCTATCGAAAACTATTAGGGTCCGAAACGCTCCGACCAATATTTTAAAAGTTACAGCCCTCAAAGTACCGCAACTCGAAAATATTCTAAGTCCCGAGGGGTAATTTTTTTTCTGAAACGGCAGTTCTCGCTGGAGTTCTGGTGGCCCCCCGAGGAGTTCTATCGAAAACTATTAGGGTCCGAAGCGCTCCGACCAATATATTAAAAGCTACAGCCCTTCAAAGTACCGCGCCTAAAATTAAAAATTATTTTACCGGAGTTCTCGCTGGAGTTCTGGTGGCCCCCCGAGGAGTTCTATCGAAAACTATTAGGGTCCGAAGCGCTCCGACCAATATATTAAAAGCTACAGCCCTCAAAGTACCGCGCCTAAAATTAAAAATTATTTTACCGGAGTTCTCGCTGGAGTTCTGGTGGCCCCCCGAGGAGTTCTATCGAAAACTATTAGGGTCCGAAGCGCTCCGACCAATATATTAAAAGCTACAGCCCTCAAAGTACCGCGCCTAAAATTAAAGAATTATTTTGACCGGAGTTCTCGCTGGAGTTCTGGTGGCCCCCCGAGGAGTTCTATCGAAAACTATTAGGGTCCGAAGCGCTCCGACCAATATATTAAAAGCTACAGCCCTTCAAAGTACCGCGCCTAAAATTAAAAAATTATTTTACCGGAGTTCTCGCTGGAGTTCTGGTGGCCCCCCGAGGAGTTCTATCGAAAACTATTAGGGTCCGAAACGCTCCGACCAATATTTTAAAAGTTACAGCCCCTCAAAGTACCGCAACTCGAAAATATTCTAAGTCCCGAGGGTAATTTTTTTTTTCTGAAATCGGCAGTTCTCGCTGGAGTTCTGGTGGCCCCCCGAGGAGTTCTATCGAAAACTATTAGGGTCCGAAGCGCTCCGACCAATATATTAAAAGCTACAGCCCTTCAAAGTACCGCGCCTAAAATTAAAAAATTATTTTACCGGAGTTCTCGCTGGAGTTCTGGTGGCCCCCGAGGAGTTCTATCGAAAACTATTAGGGTCCGAAACGCTCCGACCAATATTTTAAAAGTTACAGCCCTCAAAGTACCGCACTCGAAAATATCTAAGCCCGAGGGTAATTTTTTTTCTGAATCGGCAGTTCTCGCTGGAGTTCTGGTGGCCCCCCGAGGAGTTCTATCGAAAACTATTAGGGTCCGAAGCGCTCCGACCAATATATTAAAAGCTACAGCCCTTCAAAGTACCGCGCCTAAAATTAAAAAATTATTTACCGGAGTTCTCGCTGGAGTTCTGGTGGCCCCCGAGGAGTTCTATCGAAAACTATTAGGGTCCGAAGCGCTCCGACCAATATATTAAAAGCTACAGCCCTTCAAAGTACCGCGCCTAAAATTAAAAAATTATTTTACCGGAGTTCTCGCTGGAGTTCTGGTGGCCCCCCGAGGAGTTCTATCGAAAACTATTAGGGTCCGAAGCGCTCCGACCAATATTTAAAAGTTACAGCCCTCAAAGTACCGCAACTCGAAAATTCAAGTCCCGAGGGTAATTTTTTTTTCTGAAATCGGCAGTTCTCGCTGGAGTTCTGGTGGCCCCCCGAGGAGTTCTATCGAAAACTATTAGGGTCCGAAGCGCTCCGACCAATATATTAAAAGCTACAGCCCTTCAAAGTACCGCGCCTAAAATTAAAAAATTATTTTACCGGAGTTCTCGCTGGAGTTCTGGTGGCCCCCCGAGGAGTTCTATCGAAAACTATTAGGGTCCGAAGCGCTCCGACCAATATATTAAAAGCTACAGCCCTTCAAAGTACCGCGCCTAAAATTAAAAATTATTTTACCGGAGTTCTCGCTGGAGTTCTGGTGGCCCCCCGAGGAGTTCTATCGAAAACTATTAGGGTCCGAAGCGCTCCGACCAATATTTAAAAGTTACAGCCCTCAAAGTACCGCAACTCGAAATATCTAAGTCCGAGGGTAATTTTTTTCTGAATCGGCAGTTCTCGCTGGAGTTCTGGTGGCCCCCCGAGGAGTTCTATCGAAAACTATTAGGGTCCGAAGCGCTCCGACCAATATATTAAAAGCTACAGCCCTTCAAAGTACCGCGCCTAAAATTAAAAAATTATTTTACCGGAGTTCTCGCTGGAGTTCTGGTGGCCCCCGAGGAGTTCTATCGAAAACTATTAGGGTCCGAAACGCTCCGACCAATATTTTAAAAGTTACAGCCCTCAAAGTACCGCAACTCGAAATATTAAGTCCGAGGGGTAATTTTTTTTCTGAAATCGGCAGTTCTCGCTGGAGTTCTGGTGGCCCCCCGAGGAGTTCTATCGAAAACTATTAGGGTCCGAAGCGCTCCGACCAATATATTAAAAGCTACAGCCCTTCAAAGTACCGCGCCTAAAATTAAAAAATTATTTTACCGGAGTTCTCGCTGGAGTTCTGGTGGCCCCCCGAGGAGTTCTATCGAAAACTATTAGGGTCCGAAACGCTCCGACCAATATTTAAAAGTTACAGCCCTCAAAGTACCGCAACTCGAAAATATTCTAAGTCCCGAGGGTAATTTTTTTTTCTGAAATCGGCAGTTCTCGCTGGAGTTCTGGTGGCCCCCCGAGGAGTTCTATCGAAAACTATTAGGGTCCGAAGCGCTCCGACCAATATATTAAAAGCTACAGCCTTCAAAGTACCGCGCCTAAAATTAAAAAATTATTTTACCGGAGTTCTCGCTGGAGTTCTGGTGGCCCCCCGAGGAGTTCTATCGAAAACTATTAGGGTCCGAAACGCTCCGACCAATATTTAAAAGTTACAGCCCTTCAAAGTACCGCACTCGAAAATTCAAGCCAGGGTAATTTTTTTCTGAATCGGCAGTTCTCGCTGGAGTTCTGGTGGCCCCCCGAGGAGTTCTATCGAAAACTATTAGGGTCCGAAGCGCTCCGACCAATATATTAAAAGCTACAGCCCTTCAAAGTACCGCGCCTAAAATTAAAAAATTATTTTACCGGAGTTCTCGCTGGAGTTCTGGTGGCCCCCCGAGGAGTTCTATCGAAAACTATTAGGGTCCGAAACGCTCCGACCAATATTTTAAAAGTTACAGCCCCTCAAAGTACCGCAACTCGAAATATTCTAAGTCCGAGGGGTAATTTTTTTTTCTGAAATCGGCAGTTCTCGCTGGAGTTCTGGTGGCCCCCCGAGGAGTTCTATCGAAAACTATTAGGGTCCGAAGCGCTCCGACCAATATATTAAAAGCTACAGCCCTTCAAAGTACCGCGCCTAAAATTAAAAATTATTTTACCGGAGTTCTCGCTGGAGTTCTGGTGGCCCCCCGAGGAGTTCTATCGAAAACTATTAGGGTCCGAAACGCTCCGACCAATATTTTAAAAGTTACAGCCCCTCAAAGTACCGCAACTCGAAAATATTCTAAGTCCCGAGGGGTAATTTTTTTTTCTGAAATCGGCAGTTCTCGCTGGAGTTCTGGTGGCCCCCCGAGGAGTTCTATCGAAAACTATTAGGGTCCGAAGCGCTCCGACCAATATATTAAAAGCTACAGCCCTTCAAAGTACCGCGCCTAAAATTAAAAAATTATTTTACCGGAGTTCTCGCTGGAGTTCTGGTGGCCCCCCGAGGAGTTCTATCGAAAACTATTAGGGTCCGAAGCGCTCCGACCAATATTTTAAAAGCTACAGCCCTCAAAGTACCGCAACTCGAAAATATTCTAAGTCCCGAGGGTAATTTTTTTTTCTGAATCGGCAGTTCTCGCTGGAGTTCTGGTGGCCCCCCGAGGAGTTCTATCGAAAACTATTAGGGTCCGAAGCGCTCCGACCAATATATTAAAAGCTACAGCCCTTCAAAGTACCGCGCCTAAAATTAAAAAATTATTTTACCGGAGTTCTCGCTGGAGTTCTGGTGGCCCCCCGAGGAGTTCTATCGAAAACTATTAGGGTCCGAAGCGCTCCGACCAATATATTAAAAGCTACAGCCCTTCAAAGTACCGCGCCTAAAATTAAAAAATTATTTTACCGGAGTTCTCGCTGGAGTTCTGGTGGCCCCCCGAGGAGTTCTATCGAAAACTATTAGGGTCCGAAACGCTCCGACCAATATTTTAAAAGTTACAGCCCCTCAAAGTACCGCACTCGAAAATATTCTAAGTCCGAGGGTAATTTTTTTTTCTGAAATCGGCAGTTCTCGCTGGAGTTCTGGTGGCCCCCCGAGGAGTTCTATCGAAAACTATTAGGGTCCGAAGCGCTCCGACCAATATATTAAAAGCTACAGCCCTTCAAAGTACCGCGCCTAAAATTAAAAAATTATTTTACCGGAGTTCTCGCTGGAGTTCTGGTGGCCCCCCGAGGAGTTCTATCGAAAACTATTAGGGTCCGAAACGCTCCGACCAATATTTTAAAAGTTACAGCCCCTCAAAGTACCGCAACTCGAAAATTCTAAGTCCCGAGGGTAATTTTTTTTCTGAATCGGCAGTTCTCGCTGGAGTTCTGGTGGCCCCCCGAGGAGTTCTATCGAAAACTATTAGGGTCCGAAGCGCTCCGACCAATATATTAAAAGCTACAGCCCTTCAAAGTACCGCGCCTAAAATTAAAAAATTATTTTACCGGAGTTCTCGCTGGAGTTCTGGTGGCCCCCCGAGGAGTTCTATCGAAAACTATTAGGGTCCGAAACGCTCCGACCAATATTTAAAAGTTACAGCCCCTCAAAGTACCGCACTCGAAAATTCTAAGTCCCGAGGGTAATTTTTTTTTCTGAATCGGCAGTTCTCGCTGGAGTTCTGGTGGCCCCCCGAGGAGTTCTATCGAAAACTATTAGGGTCCGAAGCGCTCCGACCAATATATTAAAAGCTACAGCCCTTCAAAGTACCGCGCCTAAAATTAAAAAATTATTTTACCGGAGTTCTCGCTGGAGTTCTGGTGGCCCCCCGAGGAGTTCTATCGAAAACTATTAGGGTCCGAAGCGCTCCGACCAATATATTAAAAGCTACAGCCCTTCAAAGTACCGCGCCTAAAATTAAAAATTATTTTACCGGAGTTCTCGCTGGAGTTCTGGTGGCCCCCCGAGGAGTTCTATCGAAAACTATTAGGGTCCGAAACGCTCCGACCAATATTTTAAAAGTTACAGCCCTCAAAGTACCGCAACTCGAAAATATTCTAAGTCCCGAGGGTAATTTTTTTTTCTGAAATCGGCAGTTCTCGCTGGAGTTCTGGTGGCCCCCCGAGGAGTTCTATCGAAAACTATTAGGGTCCGAAGCGCTCCGACCAATATATTAAAAGCTACAGCCCTTCAAAGTACCGCGCCTAAATTAAAAAATTATTTTACCGGAGTTCTCGCTGGAGTTCTGGTGGCCCCCCGAGGAGTTCTATCGAAAACTATTAGGGTCCGAAGCGCTCCGACCAATATATTAAAGCTACAGCCCTTCAAAGTACCGCGCCTAAAATTAAAAAATTTATTTTGACCGGAGTTCTCGCTGGAGTTCTGGTGGCCCCCCGAGGAGTTCTATCGAAAACTATTAGGGTCCGAAGCGCTCCGACCAATATTTAAAAGCTACAGCCCTCAAAGTACCGCACCTAAATATCTAAGTCCGAAGGGTAATTTTTTTTCTGAATCGGCAGTTCTCGCTGGAGTTCTGGTGGCCCCCCGAGGAGTTCTATCGAAAACTATTAGGGTCCGAAGCGCTCCGACCAATATTTAAAAGCTACAGCCCTTCAAAGTACCGCGCCTAAAATTAAAAAATTATTTTACCGGAGTTCTCGCTGGAGTTCTGGTGGCCCCCCGAGGAGTTCTATCGAAAACTATTAGGGTCCGAAGCGCTCCGACCAATATATTAAAAGCTACAGCCCTTCAAAGTACCGCGCCTAAAATTAAAAATTATTTTACCGGAGTTCTCGCTGGAGTTCTGGTGGCCCCCCGAGGAGTTCTATCGAAAACTATTAGGGTCCGAAACGCTCCGACCAATATTTAAAAGTTACAGCCCTCAAAGTACCGCAACTCGAAAATATTCTAAGTCCCGAGGGGTAATTTTTTTTCTGAAATCGGCAGTTCTCGCTGGAGTTCTGGTGGCCCCCCGAGGAGTTCTATCGAAAACTATTAGGGTCCGAAGCGCTCCGACCGATATATTAAAAGCTACAGCCCTTCAAAGTACCGCGCCTAAAATTAAAAAATTATTTACCGGAGTTCTCGCTGGAGTTCTGGTGGCCCCCCGAGGAGTTCTATCGAAAACTATTAGGGTCCGAAACGCTCCGACCAATATTTTAAAAGTTACAGCCCCTCAAAGTACCGCAACTCGAAAATATTCTAAGTCCCGAGGGGTAATTTTTTTTTTCTGAAATCGGCAGTTCTCGCTGGAGTTCTGGTGGCCCCCCGAGGAGTTCTATCGAAAACTATTAGGGTCCGAAGCGCTCCGACCAATATATTAAAAGCTACAGCCCTTCAAAGTACCGCGCCTAAAATTAAAAAATTATTTTACCGGAGTTCTCGCTGGAGTTCTGGTGGCCCCCCGAGGAGTTCTATCGAAAACTATTAGGGTCCGAAGCGCTCCGACCAATATATTAAAAGTTACAGCCCTTCAAAGTACCGCGCCTAAAATTAAAAAATTATTTTACCGGAGTTCTCGCTGGAGTTCTGGTGGCCCCCCGAGGAGTTCTATCGAAAACTATTAGGGTCCGAAGCGCTCCGACCAATATATTAAAAGCTACAGCCCTTCAAAGTACCGCGCCTAAAATTTAAAAATTATTTTACCGGAGTTCTCGCTGGAGTTCTGGTGGCCCCCCGAGGAGTTCTATCGAAAACTATTAGGGTCCGAAGCGCTCCGACCATATATTAAAAGCTACAGCCCTTCAAAGTACCGCGCCTAAAATTAAAAAATTATTTTACCGGAGTTCTCGCTGGAGTTCTGGTGGCCCCCCGAGGAGTTCTATCGAAAACTATTAGGGTCCGAAACGCTCCGACCAATATTTTAAAAGTTACAGCCCCTCAAAGTACCGCAACTCGAAAATATTCTAAGTCCCGAGGGGTAATTTTTTTTTCTGAAATCGGCAGTTCTCGCTGGAGTTCTGGTGGCCCCCCGAGGAGTTCTATCGAAAACTATTAGGGTCCGAAGCGCTCCGACCAATATATTAAAAGCTACAGCCCTTCAAGTACCGCGCCTAAAATTAAAAAATTATTTTACCGGAGTTCTCGCTGGAGTTCTGGTGGCCCCCCGAGGAGTTCTATCGAAAACTATTAGGGTCCGAAGCGCTCCGACCAATATTTAAAAGCTACAGCCCTTCAAAGTACCGCGCCTAAAATTAACAAATTATTTTACCGGAGTTCTCGCTGGAGTTCTGGTGGCCCCCGAGGAGTTCTATCGAAAACTATTAGGGTCCGAACGCTCCGACCAATATTTTAAAAGTTACAGCCCTCAAAGTACCGCAACTCGAAATATTCTAAGTCCCGAGGGTAATTTTTTTTTCTGAATCGGCAGTTCTCGCTGGAGTTCTGGTGGCCCCCCGAGGAGTTCTATCGAAAACTATTAGGGTCCGAAGCGCTCCGACCAATATATTAAAAGCTACAGCCCTTCAAAGTACCGCGCCTAAAATTAAAAAATTATTTTACCGGAGTTCTCGCTGGAGTTCTGGTGGCCCCCCGAGGAGTTCTATCGAAAACTATTAGGGTCCGAAGCGCTCCGACCAATATATTAAAAGCTACAGCCCTTCAAAGTACCGCGCCTAAAATTAACAGAATTATTTTTGACCGGAGTTCTCGCTGGAGTTCTGGTGGCCCCCCGAGGAGTTCTATCGAAAACTATTAGGGTCCGAAGCGCTCCGACCATATATTAAAAGCTACAGCCCTTCAAAGTACCGCGCCTAAAATTAAAAAATTATTTTACCGGAGTTCTCGCTGGAGTTCTGGTGGCCCCCCGAGGAGTTCTATCGAAAACTATTAGGGTCCGAAACGCTCCGACCAATATTTAAAAGCTACAGCCCTCAAAGTACCGCGCCTAAAATTCAATCCAGGAATTTATTTTCTGAATCGGCAGTTCTCGCTGGAGTTCTGGTGGCCCCCCGAGGAGTTCTATCGAAAACTATTAGGGTCCGAAGCGCTCCGACCAATATATTAAAAGCTACAGCCCTTCAAAGTACCGCGCCTAAAATTAAAAATTATTTTACCGGAGTTCTCGCTGGAGTTCTGGTGGCCCCCCGAGGAGTTCTATCGAAAACTATTAGGGTCCGAAACGCTCCGACCAATATTTTAAAAGTTACAGCCCCTCAAGTACCGCAACTCGAAAATATTCTAAGTCCCGAGGGGTAATTTTTTTTTCTGAAATCGGCAGTTCTCGCTGGAGTTCTGGTGGCCCCCCGAGGAGTTCTATCGAAACTATTAGGGTCCGAAGCGCTCCGACCAATATTTAAAAGCTACAGCCCTTCAAAGTACCGCGCCTAAAATTAACAAATTATTTTACCGGAGTTCTCGCTGGAGTTCTGGTGGCCCCCCGAGGAGTTCTATCGAAAACTATTAGGGTCCGAAGCGCTCCGACCAATATATTAAAAGCTACAGCCCTTCAAAGTACCGCGCCTAAAATTAAAAATTATTTTACCGGAGTTCTCGCTGGAGTTCTGGTGGCCCCCCGAGGAGTTCTATCGAAAACTATTAGGGTCCGAAACGCTCCGACCAATATTTTAAAAGTTACAGCCCTCAAAGTACCGCAACTCGAAAATATTCTAAGTCCCGAGGGGTAATTTTTTTTCTGAAATCGGCAGTTCTCGCTGGAGTTCTGGTGGCCCCCCGAGGAGTTCTATCGAAAACTATTAGGGTCCGAAGCGCTCCGACCAATATATTAAAAGCTACGGCCCTTCAAAGTACCGCGCCTAATATTAAAAAATTATTTTACCGGAGTTCTCGCTGGAGTTCTGGTGGCCCCCCGAGGAGTTCTATCGAAAACTATTAGGGTCCGAAACGCTCCGACCAATATTTTAAAAGTTACAGCCCCTCAAAGTACCGCAACTCGAAATATTCTAAGTCCCGAGGGTAATTTTTTTTTTCTGAAATCGGCAGTTCTCGCTGGAGTTCTGGTGGCCCCCCGAGGAGTTCTATCGAAAACTATTAGGGTCCGAAGCGCTCCGACCAATATATTAAAAGCTACAGCCCTTCAAAGTACCGCGCCTAAAATTAAAAATTATTTTACCGGAGTTCTCGCTGGAGTTCTGGTGGCCCCCCGAGGAGTTCTATCGAAAACTATTAGGGTCCGAAGCGCTCCGACCAATATATTAAAAGCTACAGCCCTTCAAAGTACCGCGCCTAAAATTAAAAATTATTTTACCGGAGTTCTCGCTGGAGTTCTGGTGGCCCCCCGAGGAGTTCTATCGAAAACTATTAGGGTCCGAAACGCTCCGACCATATTTTAAAAGTTACAGCCCTCAAAGTACCGCAACTCGAAATATTCTAAGTCCCGAGGGTAATTTTTTTTTCTGAATCGGCAGTTCTCGCTGGAGTTCTGGTGGCCCCCCGAGGAGTTCTATCGAAAACTATTAGGGTCCGAAGCGCTCCGACCAATATATTAAAAGCTACAGCCCTTCAAAGTACCGCGCCTAAAATTAAAAAATTATTTTACCGGAGTTCTCGCTGGAGTTCTGGTGGCCCCCCGAGGAGTTCTATCGAAAACTATTAGGGTCCGAAGCGCTCCGACCAATATATTAAAAGTTACAGCCCTCAAAGTACCGCAACTCGAAAATTCTAAGTCCGAGGGTAATTTTTTTTCTGAATCGGCAGTTCTCGCTGGAGTTCTGGTGGCCCCCCGAGGAGTTCTATCGAAAACTATTAGGGTCCGAAGCGCTCCGACCAATATATTAAAGCTACAGCCCTTCAAAGTACCGCGCCTAAAATTAAAAAATTATTTTACCGGAGTTCTCGCTGGAGTTCTGGTGGCCCCCCGAGGAGTTCTATCGAAAACTATTAGGGTCCGAAACGCTCCGACCAATATTTTAAAAGTTACAGCCCTCAAAGTACCGCAACTCGAAAATATTCTAAGTCCGAGGGTAATTTTTTTTCTGAAATCGGCAGTTCTCGCTGGAGTTCTGGTGGCCCCCCGAGGAGTTCTATCGAAAACTATTAGGGTCCGAAGCGCTCCGACCAATATATTAAAAGCTACAGCCCTTCAAAGTACCGCGCCTAAAATTAAAAAATTATTTTACCGGAGTTCTCGCTGGAGTTCTGGTGGCCCCCCGAGGAGTTCTATCGAAAACTATTAGGGTCCGAAACGCTCCGACCAATATTTTAAAAGTTACAGCCCCTCAAAGTACCGCAACTCGAAATATTCTAAGTCCCGAGGGGTAATTTTTTTTCTGAATCGGCAGTTCTCGCTGGAGTTCTGGTGGCCCCCCGAGGAGTTCTATCGAAAACTATTAGGGTCCGAAGCGCTCCGACCAATATATTAAAAGCTACAGCCCTTCAAAGTACCGCGCCTAAATTAAAAAATTATTTTACCGGAGTTCTCGCTGGAGTTCTGGTGGCCCCCGAGGAGTTCTATCGAAAACTATTAGGGTCCGAAACGCTCCGACCAATATTTTAAAAGTTACAGCCCCTCAAAGTACCGCACTCGAAATATTCTAAGTCCCGAGGGTAATTATTTTTTTCTGAATCGGCAGTTCTCGCTGGAGTTCTGGTGGCCCCCCGAGGAGTTCTATCGAAAACTATTAGGGTCCGAAGCGCTCCGACCAATATATTAAAAGCTACAGCCCTTCAAAGTACCGCGCCTAAAATTAAAAATTATTTTACCGGAGTTCTCGCTGGAGTTCTGGTGGCCCCCCGAGGAGTTCTATCGAAAACTATTAGGGTCCGAAACGCTCCGACCAATATTTTAAAAGTTACAGCCCCTCAAAGTACCGCAACTCGAAATATTCTAAGTCCCGAGGGTTCATTTTTTTTTCTGAAATCGTCAGTTTCTCGCTGGAGTTCTGGTGGCCCCCCGAGGAGTTCTCATCGAAAACTATTATGGGTCCGAAGCGCTCCGACCAATATATTAAAAGCTACAGCCCTTCAAAAAGTACCGCTCCTAAAATTAAAAAATTATTTTACCGGAGTTCTCGCTGGAGTTCTGGTGGCCCCCCGATGAGTTTCTATCGAAAACTATTAGGGTCCGAAACGCTCCGACCAATATTTTACAAGTTACAGCCCCTCAAAGTCCCGCAAACTCTGAAAATCTTTCTAAGTCCCGAGGGTAATTTTTTTTCTGAAATCGGCAGTTCTCGCTGGCTTCTGGTGGCCCCCCGAGAGTTCTATCGAAAACTATTAGGGTCCGAAGCGCTCCGACCAATATATTAAAAGCTACAGCCCTTCAAAGTACCGCGCCTAAAATTAAAAAATTATTTTACCGGAGTTCTCGCTGGAGTTCTGGTGGCCCCCCAAGGAGTTCTATCGAAAACTATTAGGGTCCGAAGCGCTCCGACCAATATATTAAAAGCTACAGCCCTTCAAAGTACCGCGCCTAAAATTAAAAAATTATTTTACCGAGTTCTCGCTGGAGTTCTGGTGGCCCCCCGAGGAGTTCTATCGAAAACTATTAGTGTCCGAACTGCTCCGACCAATATTTAAAAGCTTACAGCCCTTCAAAGTACCGCGCCTAAAATTAAAAATTATTTTACCGGAGTTCTCGCTGGAGTTCTGGTGGCCCCCCGAGGAGTTCTATCGAAAACTATTAGGGTCCGAAGCGCTCCGACCAATATATTAAAGGCTACAGCCCTTCAAAGTACCGCGCCTAAAATTAAAAATTATTTTACCGGAGTTCTCGCTGGAGTTCTGGTGGCCCCCCGAGGGAGTTCTATCGACAACTATTAGGGTCCGAACGCTCCGACCAATATTTAAAAAGTTACAGCCCTTCAAAGTACCGCAACTCGAAAATATCCTAAGTCCCGAGGGGTAATTTTTTTTTTTTCTGAAATCGGCAGTTCTCGCTGGAGTTCTGGTGGCCCCCGAGGAGTTCTATCGAAAACTATTAGGGTCCGAAGCGCTCCGACAATATATTAAAAGCTACAGCCCTTCAAAGTACCGCGCCTAAAATTAAAAAATTATTTTACCGGAGTTCTCCGCTGGAGTTCTGGTGCCCCCTCGAGGAGTTCTATCGAAAACTATTAGGGTCCGAAAACGCTCCGACCAATATTTTAAAAGTTACAGCCCTTCAAAGTACCGCACTCTAAAATTCTAAAAATTTTTTTTCTGACCGGCAGTTCTCGCTGGAGTTCTGGTGGCCCCCCGAGGAGTTCTATCGAAAACTATTAGGGTCCGAAGCGCTCCGACCAATATATTAAAAGCTACAGCCCTTCAAAGTACCGCGCCTAAAATTAAAAATTATTTTACCGGAGTTCTCGCTGGAGTTCTGGTGGCCCCCCGAGGAGTTCTATCGAAAACTATTAGGGTCCGAAACGCTCCGACCAATATTTAAAAGTTACAGCCCCTCAAAGTACCGCAACCGAAAATATTCTAAGTCCTAGGGGTAATTTTTTTTTTCTGAAATCGGCAGTTCTCGCTGGAGTTCGGGTGGCCCCCCGAGGAGTTCTATCGAAAACTATTAGGGTCCGAAGCGCTCCGACCAATATATTAAAAGCTACAGCCCTTCAAAGTACCGCGCCTAAAATTAAAAATTATTTTACCGGAGTTCTCGCTGGAGTTCTGGTGGCCCCCCGAGGAGTTCTATCGAAAACTATTAGGGTCCGAAGCGCTCCGACCAATCTATTAAAAGCTACAGCCCTTCAAAGTACCGCGCCTAAAATTAAAAAATATTTTACCGGAGTTCTCGCTGGAGTTCTGGTGGCCCCCGAGGAGTTCTATCGAAAACTATTAGGGTCCGAAGCGCTCCGGGAACCCAATATATTAAAGCTACAGCCCTTCAAAGTACCGCGCCTAAAATTAAAAAATATATTTAACCGGAGTTCTCGCTGGAGTTCTGGTGGCCCCCCGAGGAGTTCTATCGAAAACTATTAGGGTCCGAAACGCTCCGACCAATATTTTACAAGTTACAGCCCCTCAAAGTACCGCAACTCGAAAATATTGCTAAGTCCCGAGGGGTAATTTTTTTTTTTTCTGAAATCGGCAGTTCTCGCTGGATTTCTGGTGGCCCCCCGAGGAGTTCTATCGAAAACTATTAGGGTCCGAAGCGCTCCGACCAATATATTAAAAGCTACAGCCCTTCAAAGTACCGCGCCTAAAATTAAAAAATTATTTTACCGGAGTTCTCGCTGGAGTTCTGGTGCCCCCCGAGGAGTTCTATCGAAAAAACTATTAGGGTCCGAAACGCCCCCCTCCGACCAATATTTTAAAAGTTACAGCCCCTCAAAGTACCGCAACTCGAAAATATTCTAAGTCCCGAGGGGTAATTTTTTTTTTCTGAAATCGGCAGTTCTCGCTGGAGTTCTGGTGGCCCCCCGAGGAGTTCTATCGAAAACTATTTAGGGTCCGAAGCGCTCCGACCAATATATTAAAAGCTACAGCCCTTCAAAGTACCGCGCCCTAAAATTAAAAATTATTTTACCGGAGTTCTCGCTGGAGTTTCTGGTGGCCCCCCGAGAAGTTCTATCGAAAACTATTAGGTCCGAAGCGCTCCGAACCAATATATTAAAAGCTACAGCCCTTCAAAGTACCGCGCTTAAAATTAAAAAATTATTTACCGGAGTTCTCGCTGGAGTTCTGGTGGCCCCCCGAGGAGTTCTATCGAAAACTATTAGGGTCCGAAGCGCTCCGACCAATATATTAAAGCTACAGCCCTTCAAAGTACCGCGCCTAAAATTAAAAATTATTTTACCGGAGTTCTCGCTGGAGTTCTCTGGTGGCCCCCGAGGAATTCTATCGAAAACTATTAGGGTCCGAAGCGCTCCGACAAATATATTAAAAGCTACAGCCTTCAAAGTACCGCGCCTAAAAGTTAAAAATTATTTACCGGAGTTCTCGCTGGAGTTCTGGTGGCCCCCCGAGGAGTTCTATCGAAAACTATTAGGGTCCGAAGCGCTCCGACCATATATTAAAAGCTACAGCCCTTCAAAGTACCGCGCCTAAAATTAAAAAATTATTTACCGGAGTTTTCGCTGGAGTTCTGGTGGCCCCCGAGGAGTTCTATCGAAACTATTAGGGTCCGAAGCGCTCGACCAATATATTAAAAGCTACAGCCCTCAAAGTACCGCGCCTAAAATTAAAAATTATTTTACCGGAGTTCTCGCTGGAGTTCTGGTGGCCCCCCGAGGAGTTTCTATCGAAAACTATTAGGGTCCGAAGCGCTCCGACCAATATATTAAAGCTACAGCCCTTCAAAGTACCGCGCCTCGAAAATTAAAAATTATTTTACCGGAGTTTACTCGCTGGAGTTCTGGGGCCCCCCGAGGAGTTCTATCGAAAACTATTAGGGTCCGAAACGCTCCGACCAATATTTTAAAAGTTCAGCCCCTCAAAGTACCGCACTCGAAAATATTCTAAGTCCCGAGGGGTAATTTTTTTTTCTGAATCGGCAGTTTCTCGCTGGAGTTCTGGTGGCCCCCGAGGAGGAGTTCTATCGAAAACTATTAGGGTCCGAAGCGCTCCGACCAATATATTAAAAGCTACAGCCCTTCAAAGTACCGCGCCTAAAATTAAAAATTATTTACCGGAGTTCTCGCTAGAGTTCTGGTGGCCCCCCGAGGAGTTCTATCGAAAACTATTAGGGTCCGAAACGCTCCGACCAATATTTTAAAAGTTACAGCCCCTCAAAGTACCGCAACTCGAAAATATTCTAAGTCCGAGGGTAATTTTTTTTTTTTTGAAATCGGCAGTTCTCCGCTGGAGTTCTGGTGGCCCCCCGAGGAGTTCTATCGAAAACTATTAGGGTCCGAAGCGCTCCGACCATATATTAAAAGCTACAGCCCTTCAAAGTACCGCGCCTTTACCGAATTAAAAAATTATTTTACCGGAGTTCTCGCTGGAGTTCTGGTGGCCCCCCGAGGAGTTTCTATCGAAAACTATTAGGGTCCGAAGCGCTCCGACCAATATATTAAAAGCTACAGCCCTTCAAAGTACCGCGCCTAAAATTAAAAATTATTTACCGGAGTTCTCGCTGGAGTTCTGGTGGCCCCCCGAGGAGTTCTATCGAAAACTATTAGGGTCCGAAACGCTCCGACCAATATTTAAAAGTTACAGCCCCTCAAAGTACCGCAACTCGAAAATATTCTAAGTCCCGAGGGGTAATTTTTTTTTTTTTTTTGAAATCGGCAGTTCTCGCTGGAGTTCTGGTGGCCCCCCGAGGAGTTCTATCGAAAACTATTAGGGTCCGAAGCGCTCCGACCAATATATTAAAGCTACAGCCCTTCAAAGTACCGCGCCTAAAATTAAAAAATTATTTTACCGGAGTTCTCGCTGGAGTTCTGGTGGCCCCCCGAGGAGTTCTATCGAAAACTATTAGGGTCCGAAGCGCTCCGACCAATATATTAAAAGCTACAGCCCTTCAAAGTACCGCGCCTAAAATTAAAAAATTATTTTACCGGAGTTCTCGCTAGAGTTCTGGTGGCCCCCCGAGGAGTTCTATCGAAAACTATTAGGGTCCGAAACGCTCCGACCAATATTTTAAAAGTTACAGCCCCTCAAAGTACCGCAACTCGAAAATATTCTAAGTCCCGAGGGGTAATTTTTTTTTTTCTGAAATCGGCAGTTCTCACTGGAGTTCTGGTGGCCCCCCGAGGAGTTCTATCGAAAACTATTAGGGTCCGAAGCGCTCCGACCAATATATTAAAAGCTACAGCCCTCAAAGTACCGCGCCTAAAATTAAAAAAATTATTTTACCGGAGTTCTCGCTGGAGTTCTGGTGGCCCCCCGAGGAGTTCTATCGAAAACTATTAGGGTCCGAAGCGCTCCGACCAATATATTAAAAGCTACAGCCCTTCAAAGTACCGCGCCCTAAAATTAAAAATTATTTTACCGGAGTTCTCGCTGGAGTTCTGGTGGCCCCCCGAGGAGTTTCTATCGAAACTATTAGGGTCCGAAGCGCTCCGACCAATATATTAAAAGCTACAGCCCTTCAAAGTACCGCGCCTAAAATTAAAAATTATTTTACCGGAGTTCTCGCTAGAGTTCTGGTGGCCCCCCGAGGAGTTCTATCGAAAACTATTAGGGTCCGAAACGCTCCGACCAATATTTTAAAAGTTACAGCCCCTCAAAGTACCGCAACTCGAAAATATTCTAAGTCCCGAGGGGTAATTTTTTTTTTCTGAAATCGGCAGTTCTCGCTGGAGTTCTGGTGGCCCCCCGAGGAGTTTCTATCGAAAACTATTAGGGTCCGAAGCGCTCCGACCAATATATTAAAAGCTACAGCCCTTCAAAGTACCGCGCCTAAAATTAAAAATTATTTTACCGGAGTTCTCGCTGGAGTTCTGGTGGCCCCCCGAGGAGTTCTATCGAAAACTATTAGGGTCCGAAGCGCTCCGACCAATATATTAAAAGCTACAGCCCTTCAAAGTACCGCGCCTAAAATTAAAAATTATTTTACCGGAGTTCTCGCTGGAGTTCTGGTGGCCCCCCGAGGAGTTCTATCGAAACTATTAGGGTCCGAAACGCTCCGACCAATATTTTAAAAGTTACAGCCCCTCAAAGTACCGCAACTCGAAAATATTCTAAGTCCCGAGGGGTAATTTTTTTTTTCTGAAATCGGCAGTTCTCGCTGGAGTTCTGGTGGCCCCCCGAGGAGTTCTATCGAAAACTATTAGGGTCCGAAGCGCTCCGACCAATATATTAAAAGCTACAGCCCTTCAAAGTACCGCGCCTAAAATTAAAAAATTATTTTACCGGAGTTCTCGCTGGAGTTCTGGTGGCCCCCGAGGAGTTCTATCGAAACTATTAGGGTCCGAAGCGCTCCGACCAATATATTAAAAGCTACAGCCCTTCAAAGTACCGCGCCTAAAATTAAAAAATTATTTTACCGGAGTTCTCGCTGGAGTTCTGGTGGCCCCCCGAGGAGTTCTATCGAAAACTATTAGGGTCCGAAACGCTCCGACCAATATTTTAAAAGTTACAGCCTCTCAAAGTACCGCAACTCGAAAATATTCTAAGTCCCGAGGGGTAATTTTTTTTTTCTGAAATCGGCAGTTCTCGCTGGAGTTCTGGTGGCCCCCCGAAGAGTTCTATCGAAAACTATTAGGGTCCGAAGCGCTCCGACCAATATATTAAAAGCTACAGCCCTTCAAAGTACCGCGCCTAAAATTAAAAAATTATTTTACCGGAGTTCTCGCTGGAGTTCTGGTGGCCCCCCGAGGAGTTCTATCGAAAACTATTAGGGTCCGAAGCGCTCCGACCAATATATTAAAAGCTACAGCCCTTCAAAGTACCGCGCCTAAAATTAAAAAATTATTTTACCGGAGTTCTCGCTGGAGTTCTGGTGGCCCCCCGAGGAGTTCTATCGAAAACTATTAGGGTCCGAAACGCTCCGACCAATATTTTAAAAGTTACAGCCTCTCAAAGTACCGCAACTCGAAAATATTCTAAGTCCCGAGGGGTAATTTTTTTTTTCTGAAATCGGCAGTTCTCGCTGGAGTTCTGGTGGCCCCCCGAGGAGTTCTATCGAAAACTATTAGGGTCCGAAGCGCTCTGACCAATATATTAAAAGCTACAGCCCTTCAAAGTACCGCGCCTAAAATTAAAAAATTATTTTACCGGAGTTCTCGCTGGAGTTCTGGTGGCCCCCCGAGGAGTTCTATCGAAAACTATTAGGGTCCGAAACGCTCCGACCATATTTTAAAAGTTACAGCCCCTCAAAGTACCGCAACTCGAAAATATTCTAAGTCCCGAGGGGTAATTTTTTTTTCTGAAATCGGCAGTTCTCGCTGGAGTTCTGGTGGCCCCCCGAGGAGTTCTATCGAAAACTATTAGGGTCCGAAGCGCTCCGACCAATATATTAAAAGCTACAGCCCTTCAAAGTACCGCGCCTAAAATTGAAAAATTATTTTACCGGAGTTCTCGCTGGAGTTCTGGTGGCCCCCCGAGGAGTTCTATCGAAAACTATTAGGGTCCGAAACGCTCCGACCAACAACTATTCAGATTGAATCAGGACCTGTGCAACAAACTCTGAGGAACAATAGATCTCGCAGAAAAGATCATTTTTTTGTCAAACGACCCCTATACGCGTCGTTTAGAGGAGTTACAACCGCACAGACAAGACTTAGGTGACATTTATTACAATTATGAGATGTATTATTTATTTATTGTTTCAAGTACATTTGAGACAGTTTACAAGTTTTCAAAGTGTCCACCCTGAACCTGATTGTATTCTGCGCTACAATTGGTCGCAACATGATCTCAAATGTTCGCTAGAGTCCGACAATCAATGTTACGATGGTGTCATGAATGCAATCAGGATAGATACTTTAAACGTAAACTTCTGTAAATTGTCTGCAAGTGTACTTGTAACAATAAATAAATAATTACTCATAATTGTAATAAATGTTACTTAAAACCTGTCTGCGCGGAGTTCCTAAATGACGCGTCAAAAAACATGGGTTGCTTGACAAAAAAAATAATCCTTTCTCTGCGACTTATCGTTCCTCAGAGTTTATTGCAGAGGTCACCCTGCATATGTAATTTTATAATCTAAAAATAAAGCAATATACTAACTTCTCCTTCTCCTGTTTTTCTTTTTCTTCCTGTTCTTCTTTCTTCTTCCTCTGTCTATCTATTTGTCTCCTCAAATCGTCATTTTCTCTGCCTCGATCTCCCTTCTTCTTTGGGTCTCTCGATCCCGACGGGGATCGATTCCTCTGCTGCGAAAGCAGCGCCAGTTTCTCCAAATCGTTCATTGTTTATTTTCGCTCTGTTTCATACACAATGTATACATTAATAAAGAAACGGTGAAAGATTTTATAAATGTTTTCTAGTATTAAAAAAAATACAAAGGATAGTAAACGCTTAAAGTCGATTCAGACGTAACTGTGTCGTGCCCGTACCGTGACTGTACCGTGCAAGGACAGAAAGATTAGTCAATAAAGATAATAAGATTTACATAGAAATGTTTATATGTAACCGTGACCAATGCCGGCCCGTCTGTATTTATGGCTGCACGGTTGCCATGATCGGCGAGGTTATTTTTATTACAAATACGGCTCGAGCCGGTACGACGGTGTTTTCATCGGAAACGTGTTCGAACGTAAACGTCGTACTGTGCGAGCCGTATTTGTAAAAATAACGTCGCTAATCATGGTGACCGTGAGCCATGAATACGGACCAGCCGGCACTGGTACGGTCACGATTACATATAAATATTTCTATGTAAATCTTATCGTCTTTATTAACTAATCTTTCTGTCCGTGCACGGTACAGTCACGGTAGTCACGGTACGGTCACGGTACCGGCATGTCACAATTATGTCTGAATTGACCATAATACTCACATGTCTCCTCACGTGCGCAGCGCAACAATGGATCAACAATGGATTGTCTCTCAATTGTGACGACTTCGATACGTGTATCGCGCGCTCTGGCGGCGCTTTCTAAAACACACACATGACGGAGACACATGTCGAATACGCATGTGCGCCCCTCAACCAATCACGTTCTTTGTCTCTGCGTGACGGCCATTTTCTTCATCTTTGCGATACGGCCATTTTCTCTACGCCTGTCATTGGCGGTTATCACCGACCAATCAGAAAGGTCGCGAGTGCGAGTCAATCTATTATGCGTTTATGGATTGATCGCCATCTGAAGATCGAGTGAAGCTAAAGTTTAAGTTAGTGAATTCAGTGAATTTAGTGAATTCGATCGATTTCAAGGATAGGCGAGAAGAGGAAAAATTCAGAGGAAGTATTCAAGGAGTAAGTTCTATTATTTTTCACTTAAAATACTTGAAAAAATATTATTTTATTGTACATTTATAATGAATGTGGCATACATTTTTAGGTTAACTTTTTTGTCGGTTATACGAGTACCCCAGAATTACCGATTGTGCTTTCAGATTCTGCGTTTATACGAAAACGTTTATACGAAAACGTCAAATATAATGCTTGTTAAAGGAAAGGCATTCAAAGTCGACCAAACAATTTGAGAAAATTTAGCACGCTTAGGCATGGTATATCGCACAGCAGTGAACGTATCATTACGTACTGCACACACTTTTCAGTGGCCAGATTAGTTGCACATTCGAGACGATTTTGGAAAGATACGCCCCTACTTCTCTCCCCTTGTCGCTCTGCTCGGCCGGCGAGCCCTACAAGTGACCGAGCGTGGCCGAGCGGAGAGGCAAGGGGAAAGAAGTAGGCGTAGCTCTCGAAAATCGCCTTGAATGTGCAACTAATTGCGGTCACTTTTTCAAGGTTTTTATCCGTTATTTATCTGTAATGTACTATACATACAGATTAATGTCAGCATAATTACGGATTATTACTTGCATATTGACGAACTTATTAGATATTTCTGCATACAAAATGATAAGAAAATTACTTTAAAGTTTTATCTTATTTATCTGAGATTGTTTGCTGTACATAAAGATTAATGTCAATATAGTTTCGGTATATACGTATTGATTGATATTCCATAAATATGCTGACATTAACCTTTATGTATAGCAAACAATTACAGATAAATAAAATACAGCTTCAAATTAATTTTCTCATTATTGTATGAGAAATTATGTGAATGTCTAAAAACTGTCAATATACAAGTATTCATTAATATTCCGTCATTGTGCTGACATTAATCCTTATGTATAGTAAATTATGGATGAATAACTCAAAACTTCAAATTAATTTTCTTATTATTGTATGCAGAATTATGTAAATATCTAAAAAGTGTCAATATACACCTCCACACTACTGTGCGATGTACCATGCCTGTGCGTGTCAGATTTTTGCAACTTTAAGGGTCCATTCTACCTTGATGAGTCTTTTAGAGGCACTTTTCTGCGAATTTTTCTTAGGCAAGGTAAAACAGACATCAAAACCATTTTTTTGCATAATATTTATCTATCTTTTGTCAACATTTTTCTAAGATTTCATATTAATCGCTGCATGCTTCACTTCTATGGCGCGTGAATATTATACAACTAACCAATTTTGTACAAAAATATTTGAAAAATGTTGACAAAAGATAGATAAATGTGCAAAATTATGCAAAAAGAATGGTTTTGACAACTTTTTAACCTTGCCTAACAAAAATTCGCAAAAAAGTGCATCTTTTTGAGTCAACAAGATAGAATGGACCCTTAAAGAAGGAAAAGCAATCTGGATGGTTAAAACAGTATTTTTCGGGAAATAATTACAAAGGAATTAATAAAGATACTAAAACGAGTTTTTTAATCTTATTCTATGTATTTTCTAATATTTAAAAATAAATCTTAACGCAGATACGATTATAAGTTTAAGTGCAGCAGCTGCCAACACGGTCCTTGCTTTTTTTAGGGGTGGTCAACAGAACGTCTCATAGGCCGGTATTCATAATTGGTCCTTTTATATTTAAGACCGCCTCTTCAGTACAATCTTAAGATGGCATAAACCAATCACAGAGCCGTATTAGCATCTGAAGGAGGTTGGTTGCCGTCACGTTGCAAAACAGGCGGCGCATAGTGAGGCTAAATGAAACTTTGTATATCTGAAATTTAAACCAATTTTGATGCTTTTGTTAAATGAAAGGTAATTGTTGAATTAGATTTTTTATTTTTTACTTTCCTTTATTTAAATCAAACAAAGAAGTTAGATTTAGAAAATTTTCAATCAAACTAGCTATCTCATTTAATTTAACATCGGAGATAAATATGATATTGAACTTAAATTTTTAAACCCTGATTTGGCTTGAAAATACCTTAGACTGTTACGTCCCGATAGATCGCGGCCGCGAAGGGGGCGGTGCTCGGATCGCTTATACGGGGCTAGTCGCTTTTCGGGTTATCGAGCCAAGGGGCTCTATCCGGGGATACCTGCGACCGAGGTAATTCGCTATCCAGACGCTCGTCACCAAATCGTTTGCCCGATTCGCACCCTCACTGGGAGATTTAGATTCAGTAGTCCATCACTGTACGGTCGATTCAGAGGATTCGTCAGATATCGTTCAAACGGTTCTTCTACTCCAGTGCATGCGTAACATTCGAAAGCGGGCCGGTAATCGGCTAGAACCTTACTGCACTCGCTACACGTGGGGAACTCTATCCGCGGACCGTATTGCACGAAGTGCCTGAGGACGCCTTCGAAATCTTGCCGGAAGGGCTGGTATTTGCCAAGCTGGCAATCCTCGCAAATAATGACCCCCGTAGTTTTATTTTGGAAAAACAACGACCAGACACAGATTCCCGTCATTAGCCATGCTCTGATAGGGCTAAGGGGTGAAACTACCTCCGGAGGTTGCCGATTTACCGGATGTCCGGGACACATGAACAATGGAGCGCTAAACTCTAGTTTGGGAGATGGCAATTATCGTAGATTCGCGTTCTAAATATTGGTCTCCTCCCTCGTGTTCCACCGAACGTTTTACGTTAGAAAATATTTCGCAGCACGTGGTACACGCGGAGGGGCTCTGGATTTCTCCGATCACGACGTCGCATGAGTCACACTCTTCGACTTTGTATCGGTAACCGATATGCATATAATGGCGGACTAAGCAGTCGTACTGGCGGCGTTGCGGGCCCGTTAGGTCTCGGAAACACTCTTCACAGAGGTAGTGTTTGCTATCGCGATTTTGATGGCAGATGGTAAAGACACACACGGCGCGTGATAACCAATTCCGCCGCGCAATTCTAGAGGCCAATGGGGTCAGTCGGCGCGCGGGGCGTCGCGTGCGCGACTCGCTCATGCCGTTCGCTTAGCGCCTAGGGGCGTCGTCACTTACCTTTAGTCGAGTTCCAATGGGTGATCCGCGGTGCCCCAGTGTTCTGGTGGTGAGGCGTCGAACCACAGGTGTAGAATCTCGGCGCGGCGCTGGATCAGGCGGATTCGGCGGGGGTCGTCCCTTTTGATTGAAGCGATGAATTCCCAAGATGGAACTGGTGGTGGATTGTCGGAATCTCCCCCCGGTGTGAAGGTGATCGGGGTTAGCCGATAGTTCTGGGCCTTCCGGAACGCTTGGTAATCTGCTCGAGACTCGGCCTTGTCCAGTGGAACGTAGATGTATTGTATACTTTTGATGTTAATTTTGCGCATTGAAGTTACGTTTTCGAGTTTCGGTCCCGCGTCCGCTTTGCACACGGAACTCGCGACGAAGTACTTTTCGTATTCCAGATCGGGCGCGTAATCGGAAAGGACTCCTAACAATGGATTCGGAGGGGTCCCGAACAAAAGGCGGTTGAGCCTGCGGGTGCGTACCTTGAGTCCGCTTCGTCGCGTCTTGGGCATTTGTTAACTACTGATTGAGGTTAAAAGACAAATACGCTTCGGTTGACTCTCCCTGCTCGTGGCGAGAAAGCGTGCTGCTCGTACTGCACTGCCCCTCTCCAGACACCTACGGACGGTAGCGTGCCGCTCGTACGGCACTGCCTCGTACGCAGATGTGGCACAAGGGGAGGACCGGTGATTCGGATGCCTTATTGTAATTACTAGAGTACCCACAGACGGAGACGTGCCGCTCGTACGGCACTGGGCTCGTGTGTGGATGTAGTGTAAGTGGGATCAGTGGATGATGTGCGAAGAGGTGTAAGAATTTGTAGAGTAAGATATTGTATAAAAATGATTGTATATTATAATAATTCTACATAGCATATGATTACAAAAGTAACAGGATTACAATCGGGAATGTATATATATTGACACGTAATTCTATATGTAGTGAGAGAGCTGAAGGCTCTGGGTTCGGTAACGCACGTGGAGATAGGAAGATTCTCGATGTAGAAATAGGAAGGTTCTGGATTCAGAGAGACTCGGGAAGGATTCAGTGGTTACTTAACTGGAGAGTCCGTGATCGAGGTAGAACTCCGGGGAACTGAGAGCGTCCTTTGGGATGTTCGTCCTTATATTCCTGTTTTCCCGATGGCGGGGGTGGTCGAGTGGAAGGGTTGACTGAGTGGAAGGGTTGAGTTGCGTCATCGGCTCCGCTTTCGATTTTTCTCCATATATGGTCATGGCCTGAGTTTTCTTCCTTTTGTTGCCTGAGTGGGAGGGTTGAGTTGCGTCATCGGCTCCGCTTCCGATTTCTCTCCTTATATGGTCATGGCCTGAGTTTTCTTCCTTTTGTTGCTTGAGTGGAAGGGTTGAGTTGCGTCATCGGCTCCGCTTTCGATTTCTCTCCTTATATGGTCATGGCCTGAGTTTTCAGGAAGGTTTGGGAGGGTTCAGGTTTGCGTTACTTGAAGAAAACGTTTGCGAGAAAATTCCTATGGCTAAACCCTCGTGGGCATTGCGACTTATTCGTTGTATATACATTATTGGAATAGGCCAAGCCTATTGCGTATATCGTGACTTATCTTCTATATTTATATGCTAGTGGGTAGGTTAGGCCTACCGCGCAGGTCGTGACTTTATCGCTAGTGCGGCAACTTATTCAGTGGTAATCCTACTGTCGGTATTCGGTGGTAATCCTACTGTCGGTAAGTCATGCTAGTAAGTATGGTAACTTGTTCGGTGGTAATCCTACTGTCGGTAAGTCATTGTTCTTACGAGTAAGGTCTGACTAAAGTCTTCAAAAAAGGTTTCAAATTTTCCGGGCGTATGAGAGGGTGGACGTAACAA
>NW_027270362.1:0-7698 GCF_030848805.1 Temnothorax longispinosus | reverse complement strand
CAAAGACCTGGTGCCATCAATTGCACAACGTGCAGATGAAACACCTCTTTTGTGAAAGATTGTCCGCATTTAGGACACATTTGTAATTCTTCCGTTTCCTCGCTTGTTCCTGCCGAAGGAGTTTGTTCTATTTCTTGGAGGTTTTTTGGAGGGGTTTGTGTTGGGGAGATCGGAGATTTAGAGGTTCCTGTTGGGGAAGTTTGTTCTTGGGAAAAACTTCCCGAATTTCTTGGGGATAATTTTTCTTGGGATTTTTTCGGGGAGGTTGTTGGGCCTCAAAAGTACTAAAATTATATACTACTTTAGCAATATTTTCTGCGGCGAGAAAACATTGAAAAAGCTCGATTTCTGGAATTCCACATCCCTCTTCGAATATCGTAATACCGTTAATTGTAGCGCTAACTCACGCTGGAGCGAGGAAGTTCGGTATCTTATGGAATTCCATCTCTCGTGCAACACCCCCGTATGGCTCCGTAAACAACATATGTGCTATGAAACAAGAGGAGTGAGGTTAACAGTAAGCAATATCGGCCGAAAAGCGCAAATCTGCTGTAGACCTGTATGTCATAGAATATTAACAACTTATAATTACATTGTATTAATCAGGACAAACTTATGTTAACTTCTATTTGACATATCATCTTCTGTCAGTTAATATATATAGGATATTTGTTGAATAATAATCATATTGTATTATGGAATAAGAATGGATTCCAATTGTTTTATAGTTTCGGAAAGTATTTTAATACGTTTTTTATCATCCATAAATTATGAGATGGCCAAGTTACGAGTTTCTTCGTCCAAGTCGTACAAATCGCGGAATATTGGGCAGGCATATTTTGGCATACAATATTTGCAAGCAAACTCTAAAGCGTCCGTTTGTATTTGTCCATTTTCTAACCATCTACTTTTGATACACAAGCGCAGCCAGAGAAACCTGCGAGATACGTGCGCGATAAGTTACTCAACTACAAAACAATCTGAATATAGAAAAGTATATTTACCTTATTTAGGGAGCAGTGTGGTCTAGTGGTAGAGCGCCAGACTCGTAATCTGTGGAACCGAGTTTGAGTCCACTAGAGTCATGTAGCATGGAATTAATTTTCCGAAAAAAAGCTGCACCCTCTCGCGCACGAGAAGACAATTCCCGTGCGGAGACAACTGGGCTCCGTTTTTCGGAAGAGACGTTAATTAGTTGGTCCAGAATGATCCTCCAGGTTGGGGGTTGCGACGATAGGCTAGTTCCATATCTTGCTGAAAAACCGAAAAAATTACTAAAAAGGCTAGAAGTGAAAACTGGGTATCGGACAACGTCGAAAGACGTTCTAAAATCAATGTCAATCAATCAGACATTACTGTGCTTACAAATAAATACAAAATGCATACTGTGTTTAATTCTTACCTCCGAATCGAATGCGATTCTATTTGATGGTGTATCTTGACAGGGAAATATAGCTCTGGCATATGTAAGCTGAAAATATTGATTTGTGAGTACAATAAACGTTGATGTAGGAGAACTAAATTATTCTTTTACAATTCACCTTGCTGTTAGCTATTAAGAGGGGATGTGTACCATCGGAAGTTTGATGAGGTTCTAGCCAATACAGTGCAGGAGAGTCTTTACTTATTTCCTGTTTAATCTGATTTTTACCTGAAAATACGATATCGTCATATATATATGTATATATATATAATATTTGTATCAATAATTTCGAAAATCTATGTATTTGTCAAACATATTCTATACTTACGTATTCACATTTGGTAGCTTAATGGTATATTTACTGCCAAAGTTATCATTAGGATTTTCAATATCTCTAGTTATACATATTTTCCAGTAGAATGGTCTTTGACGTTAAATATTGAAAGTCCGTAGCTATCTAAAACCTAATTACTTGATATTAATGACAAACTGAAATATATATGTATACTAAAATTAAAAGAAAATGTTTACTGACTACTTCGTCACACGTTGGCGTTTGTCAATATCGCATTGCCCTCAAGAACTTGATCCAGGTAGCACATACACGTTATTTCAGAAATGTTTTATAAGTGTTTTTCCGAAACGTTTTATAACCGATTTCTAGAAACGTTTTTTATGCATATACCATCTATGACGTCTATTCTTTTTCAAAGAAATTCCTGAACTAGTGCACATTCGGGCAATTCTTGTTCAGGCAGTTTTATCTGTTCGAATGTTTCTGTTTCACTTCAATGTTGCATAATCCCATGAAAATGGTCGTCACTCATTGATGTAGACGTATTCGGTGCAGATCTTATTTGCGATAAAACATTTTTTGATTCAGACGATTTCAGCAGGTCTGATAAATCTGTTTCACTTTCAAAAAATCTGGGTTATACATTTCAAAATCTGGGTGACACATTTCAAAATCTTTATCTTCCAGTTCGAAATTAAAGTCTGCTATTTCTGTTTCTTGTTCAAGCAGTTTCATCTGTTCGAATGTTTCTGTTTCACTTCGATGTTGCATAATCTCATGAAAATTGTCGTCACTCATTGATGTAGAAGTACTCGGTGCGGATCTCTGCTGATCTCGTTGATTTCCAGAAGTTTGCTTATGTCTATTATCATGATGGGAACTTGTAGATGAATAATTTTCTTCAGCTACAGGTTGTTGTATCGTTGCCTCTAATTCTGATAGCAGTTTGCGATAGCAGTTATCTCCAGATGATTTTTAAAGAAATTTATTCCATTGTCTGTTTTAGTAGAAAAAACTGACAATGTTTGCAAGTTGTTTTACAATCTCTCTGGTTGACTGTTAAATGTTTCGATACCCAACTACTTGTTATTTCTCTTTGTATCCCACACAGCATCGAAATATTTCAGAAAGCTTTCAAAAAACTGTCAATGAAATATGAAAACTTTCAAAAAAACATTTTAGACATGTTTCAGATATGTTTCAGAAAGCTAAAATGTCCGCCAAGCTGAGATTTCAGAAATGTTTCTGAAATCTCAGAAATATTTCTGAAATATTTCTGAAATGCTTAAGAAATATCTCTGAAATGCTTAAGAAATACCTCTGAAATGCCTAATAAATATCTCTGAAATGCATCAGAAATATCTCTGAAATGCTTCGAAAATATCTTTGAAATGTTTCAAAATATACGGGAAATATTTTAGATACTTTTTCTCATATCAAATTGTTTCGGATCACCCTGTATAGGATCATCCGGAACAATTTCCTGTCCTTCGTAAAACATATTCTTGATCATAGTCATGATTTTGCTTCGCCGAAGGCCTGCTTATATTAGATCCCAACTGAAATTTACTTGCGAGTTAGTCTTACTATTATGCGCCGCCTAGCGGCGTCGTTGCATATTTCTCTGAAATGCTTCGTAATATTTCAGTGAAAAGGGTTATAAATGATTTCGATGAAACGTTTCAGAAATACTTCTGAATAATTTCAATGTTACGTTTTAATATTATTGTCCGAGTTATCTTTCGGAAAGCTTTCAATGATATGTATTTTAGACATTACGTACGAAATATTTTTCTAAAATGTTTCGTAATATTTCAGAAATATTTCAGTGAAAAGGGTCATAAATGATTTCGATGAAACGTTTCAGAAATACTTCTGAATGATTTTAATGTTACATTTTAATATTAATTGCCAAGTTATCTTTTGGAAAGCTTTCAGTGATATATGATTTTCATAAAACGTTTCAGAAATATTTCTGAATGATTTCAATTATACATTTCAATATTAATTTTCAAGTTATCTTTCGGAAAGCTTTCTGAAACAAGTTTTGCTGTGTGGGATTGCATCTATTACTTCTCGATGTCGTTCCAGATGCTCCAGAAAATAATTCTTTCTATATACACGCAACACTGATGAACAAATTGTGCACTTTCCAATGTACTTGCATTTGTGTGTGAAATATCGGTCTGGCATTCTGAATTTGTCTCCCCATATAAAGTTGCTTTTCGTGGTAAATATATTATGTGTATGGAATAAGTGTGCTTTTAAAAATAATTTGTTTGTAGAAATTTCTTGACACTGATTGACATTGCACTTTATTCTACCGAAACGTAAAGGCTTACAGTGCTCCATAATCGAATTACAATATGGGGTATTCCATGCGAAGTGATCCAGCCCAAAAAAAATGTTTTTTTTTATTGTGCTAAAATTTGCACAATCTATTGCCCTATTGACCATAATTATCCACACCAATTTTTTAGCCATTTGTCCAACGCGTTGTCTACTTACAGGGGTTTAAAGTTTCGGCGTTGAGGCCGTCATGTTACACTTCACACATCGATAATTTGTCGTAAACATTACCGATTTTAAATAATGACCAGTGATTTTTTAAGTATTTTTTACACACTTTCGAGATATATTATGCATTATTAATAAAAAAGGTTAATTAATTGATATTTTTCAACATTAATAATAAATTCAAAGTTTTCTTTAAGATCGGCATCTTTGATTTCAATAAAAAAAATGCCAAAAAAAGAAGAAAATGTTGTCAACAAAAAAGTATAGGAAGTCCAAGATGGAGAAATCACTTCTTAGTAAGTTAAAACTCATTCTGTGTGCGAACTCATGATCCGTGCCGCCCGCGCCGCCGCGGTGGGCCCCGCCGAAAATTCTTTTTACGATTTAAATGACTTTCCACACATGTAGGAAAGGGGGGGGGGTAAAATATAAATTTAGAAACTTTTCGTTGCCAAAAACGGTTCTAAGGAAACTTCATATGTAAAGCGACTTTCATATATCTTGAAAAAATATATTTGTAAATACGTTCCATTCCCGAAGGTTTCGATATCGTGCGTTGGTTAGAAGACGCATTTCGTGAAATTCATGCGTATGCATTACGTTTGACCGGGCCGGGGGATTAGTTTAAAGTTACTTTAGAGTTATCTATTAATTCGGCGGAATTAACGCACGGTCCGGCAGGGCTATCGTTTCGTCCGGTACGTGACGTTTTATTTAGAAGAGGAGAAGAAATTCACATGTTTTTCTGCAATCTTCATCAAACGATTATTTCGAATACTTTCTTTGGCGTAGTCAGTATGTCACATTTAGTAAGACATTCTCCATGCGGATATAATGGCAGCTGGACAACTTATACATACAACATATGGGACATTCCATGCGAAGTGATCCAGCCCAAAAACAAATGTTTTTTTTTTATTGTGCTGAAATTTGCACAATCTATTGCCCTATTGACCATAATTATATCCACACCAATTTTTTAGACATTTGTCCAACGCGTTGTCTACTGTATTAATATATTTTGCGTTGTCTACTGTATTAATATATTTTGCAGACAAGTTATTGAAACAAATATTTAGGGTTGATTTTACCTGACTTCAAGCTTCTTTTCTACATTATAAACTTTTAGCTAATGTTTTAAAAAACTTTTTTTCTGACATTTGTCTGTTAGTTTCGCTTAAGTTATATAAAATGTAACTGTTAATAACGCTTTGGTCTAACATAGTATAAAAAAATTTCATCGTCCAATCAGTACATTTTCGTGCAGTATTTTCAACATTTTTGGTTAAATTTATCAGTGCACAGTGCCTCTTTTAGTCAAATTATAAAATTTTATGATGGTTGGTTCTTCTCCATCAGCAATTATGTTTTCTCGTTTATGTAAAGAAGACAATACTAAAACTCTTTTATTTTGTTTCGAATATAAAAGTAATGTCATATTATTCTTATAAAGAAAATATGACTTATTAGACGTAGTAAAGTTTAGCATATTTCGCGGTATCCCTCTTAGGGACTGTTTAACCATACTAATTGTAAGTGAAAAGTTCTTTTTCATGTTTTGCATTAGAGGCACAGATTATCACAAGTAATATTTCTGCGACTGTAACGAATCGGTTCTGATAAATTTATAAACATGAGTTTCTATATCGTCTTTTTTACATCTAGGTATAGCATTTACCATATAACTTGTTATTGAGTCATTCATTGTAATAATTTTGAATCCTCCGGTTTTCGTTCCTTTATTACTATACAATAATAAAAAGGATGATGAGGAGAGAAGAAAACCGACGATTCATCGGGAAAACTCAGAAACTGCTCGCCTATTGTTACATTACCCGGCGAATAATACTTTTGACAATTCGATACAAATGAATTCCAAAGGTCACGAATTGATGCTAAATCATCATGTAGTCATGTATTTATATTACCGAACTGTAAACATGATAATAAAAAGCGAAAACGCTGTTTTGAAATTGAGCGATATAATCTCCATGATACTACAGAATTAGGATATTTTCTTCGTAATCCGCGAAAGTATAAAATTCCTATAACGCCTTTTAATTCCTCGAGATTAATATCAGGCAAATCAGATAAATCTGATTTTGCACCATTTTTTTGTTTTCGTGCAATCTCAGGGTTAGTATATTTGACAATTTTACTTAGCATTTCGTCAGTAAAAAGGAGAGACCATGCATCTATTGGAGTATTCTTATCCCTCGCATCGCCCAACACTAAAGCCTGATCTACAATGTGCTCTTTGCTTTCTGTTTTTTGCTCTTAACCTCTTTGCGACTATCTCGTATTTCGCAATTCCGTCGCGTAACGTGATGTTTCTTGTCTCTTCTGAAGTTCGTCAATTTTTATCTTGGGCGACAGAGAACAAAAAACATCGCGTTAAGGTGCCAATTCATGAGACGCTGAAAATGAGCGTCAACAAGGTGAACGTGATGGTTTCGCTTTGACGCTAGCGTCAAAGAAATGAAGTTGAATTTGTTTAATATTCAGCGTCGTCGCTGAATCGTCGTTAATCGTCCCAGTACAATCAAACATAGACTTCAAAATACGTAAAATATTAATTATTTTCAAGTAATATCTTCAAGTAATAATATTTTATGGATACATATATAAATAAAAGATATTATTTCTGAAGATTTTTACTTGCTAAAAATGAGCGTCGAGCGTTAACGTGAAAAGGCACCTTTACGCAACGCAATTGCGAAATACGGGATAGTCGCAAACAGGTTAAGAGCAAAAAACAGGAAGCAAAGAGCACATTGTAGATCAGGCTTTAAGGTTCATAATCTGGTACTTCATCTGTTTCTGTTTTTTCTTGTTCCGGAGGTGTAACGGACCATTTAAAGCGGTTTTCATATGTTTTTTCTTCCGACTCGCATAATTCTTCAGTAGCTTTATCTGAAGAATTTTCATTATTAATAGGTTCAAGAGTTCGCAACAGCTTTTGCATATCTGCCTTCTGTTCGCCGCGGGGCGTTTCCATTGTCGACTAAAAATGATTGAAGATACTAGTTTATATTACAAATACAAAATATTATTAAGAAGTAGAAACATGCATAATATAACAAAAACGGAGAATATTCTGAATATAACCATTCATCTGAGATTGTTGTATTCAGCGTTTGAACGATTTGTTTAACAGGGGAGTGATGAAGAATTTCCTCGCGACTGATGTTGGTGGAAAATCTCTGACAAGAGTTGTTTTACATGGCACAAGTGGTTAGAAAATTTTTCCTGATCTATAACGTCTTCTAACTATTTGATATTGCAGCGCCCAAGGCTAAGATTGCAATTTTGCGAAAAGAATGCGGCCTCAAACGAGTCTCTAAGTTATATAGAAGCTGAAATATAAATTTTTTAAAATGACTGAAAAATCGACTTTTTTCAAAATTCAAAAAGTTCTCGACGTTTACAGCACTACATCTAAGTGGGTAATTTATAGTACGAA
>NW_027270361.1:0-7704 GCF_030848805.1 Temnothorax longispinosus | reverse complement strand
TTTTTTTTTTTTTTTTTTTATCGTGAGGAAATCTTCTACTACCGGTCTGTCCTGGCCGGTAGCCCCCTCGGGGGAAGACCCCCCCACTCCTCCGGGGAGAGGAGCGAGGGGAGTGTCGGATTCTATGCATGCACATCGCTTACGATACTGCATGCATAGCCTACCGACTAAAACCTCACGGGTGTCCTTACCTGCGTCTTAAGGGAGTGTCCGGGAACATTTATTACTGCAATCCGGAACACTCCCGACGCCTTGCCGCTTGGAAATGCAGCTCCTTTCCTTGAGCCTTGGCTCAGGCTATTATGGCTCTGATCTAGTGTGTGAGGCGAGGTGGGGACACCGTCCACCCCGCCCTCCCTCTCGTTGTTGGAGAGGTTTGGTTCGGTGCCCGGTAACCCCGCCGGTACACCGAACCTCTCTTCCTCCGAGTTTAACCCCCGTCGGGGGGAGAGACTCGGAGGTTCGATTCTTCCCGCGTCGCCTGGTTGTTGTCGACAAGTAGAGCAAGGCATGGCTCTACGTTATCTTTGGGAGGGATCCGGAGGGTCTCTCTCTCCTCTCCGGATTCTCTCAGCTTCTTCTTTGGAGGACATCACCCGGCCACAAAAGGCCAGGAATGCCCTCCATTTCTCTGCCCTGTTAACGGTCGCCGCCACGACCGCCGGCAGGGAGAGATCCTCCCCAATTGATTCCTTTAGGACACGGCGCTGCACATCCCACGCTGGGCAAAACTCCAGCGTGTGCTGCGCCGTGTCCCGCTCCTCGTCGCAGTGGTGGCACCTTGTGGTGGCTTCCTTCCTTATGCGACACAGAAACTCACCGAAGCATCCGTGCCCGGTGAGAATCTGTGTCGCATGATATGATAACCCGAGCCCCCGACTGCCCAGCCAGTCTTCTAGGCAGGGTCGGATGGCATCAACGGTCCTTCTTCCAGCAAGGGAGGGATTACGGAGGTAGTCTTGCCACCTCCTCCGTAGGACCGTTTTTTCCTGGAGCCTAATTATTTGACGCGCTCTGTCCGGAACTGGTTCCCCCCGGGCCCGCAACTCGCCGACCTTACGGTGGACCTCGGCGCGCTGTCGCGCAGCCAACTCCATCGGGGGGAGTCCGGACAGAACCGTCGCCGCCGCGTGGGAGACCGTGCAGTACGCGCGTGACACCCTCTGGGCTATTATGCGCTGCATTTGACGCAACTGCGTCTTAATGCGCACTGAGCCCTCCGCCGCCGACGCCCAAACAGGGGCGCCATAGAGTGCCACGGCGTGCACGGTCTCGGCGTATAGCCGGCGAGCACGCCCGCTCGCCCCTCCCAGGTTAGGCATAAGTCTGGCAAGACTATTAGCCACCCCTTTCACCCTGGGAGACAGGCGAGCAAAATGCTCGCCGAAGCTCCAGGTGCCATCCAACCAGAGGCCCAGAAGTTTCATCTGGGCCCCCACAGGGATTCGGGTTCCCTCCACCAATATGTGGACCCCAGGCGGACTCCCCATAGAGCGGCGGTCGTAAAAGTAGACCGCCTGCGTTTTCTGGGGAGCAACTCTGAGGCCCACTCTCCTCATTGCAGCCACCACTGCCGCCACTGCGACGTTGGCCAAGTTTTTGGCCTCCTCCCAATCGTCACCCTCAACCCCCAGGAATGTGTCGTCGGCAAAGGCGTTCAGCCAACATCCCGGGGGGAGGGTGGCGCGAAGCACCGCGTCGTAGGCAAGGTTCCACAGGAGGGGGCCAAGTACTGACCCCTGCGGAACCCCGCGTACGACCATCCTCACCCTTACAACACCGTTTCGGTCGGTATAGACCAACTTCCTGTCCCGGAGGTAGTCGTAAATAATGGCCACCAAATAGGGGGGAACTCCATGATGTAGAAGTGCCCCCCTTATAACCGGCCAGGGCAGGGAGTTGAATGCATTGGCGACATCAAAAGATACGCCAAGCAACACCCTGCCCGCCTCCGCCGCGGCTCTCGAGAGAGCTCGTATGCGCTCGATCGCATCCACCGTCGATCGGCCCTCTCGAAAGCCGTACTGGTCCGGCGACAGATCCGGACCAGTCCGGGACAGGTGCCGGACGATTCGGTCGGCAACTATTCTCTCGAATAGCTTGCCGACCTCGTCCAACAGGCAAATTGGTCTATACGCCGAGGGTGAGTCGGCGGGCTTCCCCACTTTTGGGAGGAGGACCAACCTGGCCACCTTCCAGGCCCGGGGAAACCGGCCTTTCTTGAGACATTTGGTATAGAGTTTCCTCAAATGCTCGGCCAGCTCCCCCGTGGCCAAGGACCAGGCTTTGCCCGGGATCCCGTCAGGCCCTGGAGCCTTACCCGCTTTAAGGCGTTTGGCAGCCTTAACCATTTCTTCCATGGTTACCCCGAGCCCTTCTTCCCACTCCACGTCCGGTGGAGCGGGACTGCCGAACGCCCTCTCCTCCGGGTCGTCCGGGAAGAGGGCGTCGACTACCCTCTCTAGGAGCTCGGGGTCCATGGACTCCGCCGTCGGGGGCGCCCAGGGTCTGAATTTATTCAGAACCATCTGATATGGGCGCCCCCACGGATCCCTATCCAGGGCCTGCAAGAGTTCTTCCCAAGCGCGGTCCTTGGCCACTTTGATGGCCCTGGAGAGGGCCCGCCTGGCGGAGCTGTAACCCTCCCCGGCCTCCTCAGTCCTGTGTGGCTGATGGCCCCTTCTGGCCCTCAGCCACACTCGCCTTGCGTGGACGGAGGCTCGCCTGAGTTCCGCGATTTCCTCCGTCCACCAATACGCCGCCTTGCGTGGGCATGGCTTGGACCGGGGCATCCCGACGTCACACGCCGCAGTCATGATATCCCCGATCCAGCCAGCCGCCTCATCCACGTCCTCCGGGAGTTCAAGGACGCTGTCAGCCCATAGGGAGGTCTGGATCGAGGCTCTAAGCATGTCCCGGTCCAGCCTCCTCCGGGCCCACCTTGGAAAGCGCATTTGGGCCTTCCGACGGCGGGCCGCTATCTCCGAGGGGATGACCGAGATGTCCATCTCAATGTACAGGTGGTCCGATAGTGTTTCGACCTCCTCGGCCACCCTCCACCCCGTGATGCGACGCGCGGCCGGGGGGCTGGCCCATGTAATGTCCACAATGGAGCCCCCCCGTCGTCGCACGCAGGTCTGGGCTGTACCAACGTTTAAGGTACAGAGCCCCAGGCCCGCCGCCCATATCTCGAGGATCCTGCCCCTGCCGTCGGTGACCGGGGACCCCCACAACGCCGACTTGGCATTGAAGTCCCCGGCCACCACGACGGGGCCGGGCAGTACACCTTTTACGTAGTCCTCGAGGTTGCCCAAATGTGCTTTATACTGGGCTATGTCGATGTTGGGGGATATATACACGCCCACAACAGTGACACGACCCCATTTAACCGCCACAAATCCATTCCCCGCACCAAGTTTGGTGCAGGGGGTGGATCCCGCGGTTTCCCTCCAGACAATAGCCACCGAGCCACACAGATCACCCGCCCAGCACGGGTGATTTGGCGGTACCCTGTACGGCTCGGCGACGATCCCCAGACCAACGCCACGCTCAGCCATTGCATGCAGGAGCATGTCCTGGGCGGCGCGGCAGTGGTTTATGTTGGCCTGGAGAATTTTGTGATACATTGGGGGGGGGGTCTTTAATTTCCCTCCGAGGTCTCCATCCCCGCCTCTCCTTCACCTTGGTCCTGATTTGTTGTGGACGGTGCTACCAAGCTATCTATTGGTACTAGCCTGTACGTTTGCTCGCTATCGGTCAACTGAACCGACTGCGGGGGTTGTGTGGGTAATGGGGGTAGGGGGAAAGGTGCTGGAGAATTTCCCCCCTCATTCTTTCTCACTCTTTGCGGTTTAGGCTTGTCCGCATCCTCTCCTTTCGGTTCCGTTGGGGCGGTCCTCTTCCTGGGGACCTTTCCCGACGGAATTTTGAAGTTGACTACTTCTATGCCCGTTATACTTGGGCCTCTGGAGCTTGTAAGGGATGAATCTGATTCCTGCTCCACCTCCATTGCCTTGTCGGCATTGTCATCCTTGAGGATTGGCGCGAGGCCGCCGGGTCTTCTTCCTGGTCTCGTCCTTTTCTTGGCCATGGTACAGGCTCGACTGCCGGCACGGTGGTTTGCCGGCTTCTTAAAGTCTGCACAAATCGGACATCTAGGTGGGGCGGTGCACTCGCGGGCGCGGTGCCCCTCCTGGCCGCACCTATAGCACCTGCCGCTCCTATCAACGGTGCTAGGGCAGTTGGCCCTGACGTGGCCTCCCTCCAAGCATTTAAAGCATTGGAGGGGGCGTGTGTCTAGGAGCTGCACCCTAGCGTCGAACCATCCAATTCTTATTTTTCCCTTACTAGCGATTGCATTAGCAGCCGCTAGAGGGCATTTCAGCCAAGCCGTTTTCATTCCGTTTGGCCCCCACCTAAACGGTCCTAGTTGGATTTGGGCCAGTTGGCATCCTCCAGCCACAGCCACGGCAGCCGCCAATTCACCGCTGGAAATAGAGTCCTCGATATCGAGGACCCTAAGTTCGCCGGTCGTCATAGGGCGGGAGACAATGACTCCCTCGCGACCGGCGAATAGTATGGCCATGCGTGCCGCAAGGGCATCCGCCTTTATGGCCCCGTCAGCACCGGGGATCTCAATCAGAAGGGCCCCTGTTTGTGCCCTCCTGTTCTTTAATCCCCCCGTTATGCCCAGTTCCTCCAGGGAGATCTCTCTTCTGGCCTCCTTCATGAGGCCTTCGAGATCACCCCCCAGACTGGTCAGGGTGATTGCGGCCGTTCGAGGAGATTTTCGTTTGGCCTTCTTCTCTTGGGCATTCTTGCCCGCGGGCTTGACCGTCTTTGCCCTTCCCAAATCTGGCGGATTTGGGACTTTAACGGTGGCAGAGCCACCAGGCTCTCTCCCACTCCTCTTTCCTCGTTTTACCACAGCCACCCAGGTAGAGGTCTTCTGCGAATTGGTAGCACTGGCCGGCGGGGGGGCAGGGTTAGAGGACGTATTTCCGGCCTTTCGCCTAGAATCAATGCTAGGACCCCCAAGTTGTTTAGATTTGGGGTTCGCCGATATGGTTTTTTCGGCCGCCGGAAGTTTCGCCTTTTCCTTGGCGTTTACTTTCCTTCTCGTATTGCTGCGGTCTCTGTTATTGGCAGCTTTGTCCCGAGAGCGGGGTTCCCTCTTCTTGTTGGGCGATGCATCACCGGTGTTTGCGCCCGGCTTGTTGGTAGGGCATCCCAGCCTGGCCAGCACTGGAGCGAGCATTTCCTCCATTTTATTGGTAAGCTTATTTAGGATTCGCTCCTCCAGCGTTGTCTCCTGATGTGAGATACTCCCCATAGGAGTACCTCCGGTAGGAGCACCTCCCGTGAGTGTAGCCTCCTCCAGCACCATTTGTCCCTGCCCATTTAGGGGAGGTCTGATTGCCGCAGGGGCTCCGTTGGCCTTTATTTCATCTAGGATTCTTTTCCTATTAGCCTCAGAGGCCCTGCGCTCCTCCTCTTCCTGAGCCTTCTTCGCTCTATCTTCTTCGTCCGAAGAATCATCGTCCATTATTCTACGGTTTCTGCTCCCTCTCCTTTTTCTTGTAATTTCCCGGCTAGGGGAGTCGCCATTCACTGCTGGAGGCACGTCAATCTCCATAGCTTCGTGCTCGGTAGGGCGATGACTCGCTTCCATCTTTTCCTTTAACCGACGGTTCTCTTCCTCGAGAACCGTCAGTCTACCACGGAGCTCCTCTATTTCGTCGTTGCGTTCCGGCCCTTGTTCCCCGCCCATTCGTCCGGCTAACCTGGTAATGGCTGCCGTGACGGTTGCAGCCACCGTATTTAATTGGCCCTGGTACGTACTCTGGATTTTCGCCCGTTTGATATATTTGTCCAGCATGCGTACCTGCTCAAGAACCACAGTAGGAAGATCCTCCGTTGGGGCAAACTTCAGTTGCTCCAGCGCTTTTTTTTCCTTGATCTTCCTACTCTTGGAGAGAGAAGGGGCAACCGACGGGTCGGTGATTTCCCTGAGATGCCTTCTCTCCTCCTCCTCAGCTTTTTGGGCCCATTTGCGTTTCCTGAGCTCAAGGCTACTCAGGTGGGCGTTACTTGCCTCAGTGGAGTCCGTCATGTTTTCTTCCTCCTCGTCATCCTCTGAAATAACTATTGAGTCTAAAAACTCATTTCCATCGTTCCCGGACGTTGTTGCGGGTACTGTTTGGGAGTCCTCCTCCAAGATTATTTGCTGAGTCTCATCGACCAGTCTAAAGATATTCTCCATCTTTTCATGGATAGGCGAGGTGAACTCCTCGCCCCCATTTGTCCCGACGTTACTATTGTCGGTTGGGGAGGATTCCTTTCTAGTCATAGGACTCCTGTCCCGTGATCGGCTTCTGTCTCTTACAGACTTGGGTCCTAAGGCAGTAGGCTTGACTCTGCCAGTGGCACCCACCTTACTCGCTATCTTGGATCTCTCCAAGTTAGCTTTCCCACCAAGCTGGGCGATGTCAGCCCCATCACCTGGGCTCGCCCTCGACCCAGATGGTAGCTGTAATTGTATTTGTGTCCCGTCGTTGGCTAACGACGAAGAGAGACCAGGACGTTGCTCCTTAGAGCATCTCTCATCCGCCGGGCCCTGGGGGTCCGAATCCCCTGGGCCAGTAAACGTTAAATTTCTATAAGACATTTCCCATAGTTTTAGTATGGTTTATTTTCGGGGTGTCCTTCCCCTAGGCTGGTTGGCATCACCCGCCTCACGAGCCCAGCCCGCCCGAGCCCTCGGGTATCCCGGGTTCGCCATACCCGTATCGAGAGCGCCCCCCAAAGGCCCCGAAGGACCCCCAGAGACCGCCCCCGACCCCTGAGGCACCGTCCGCCGGCCGACGCCAACGAAAGAACCCCGCCACCCCCACCCGCACGCAACGAGGGGTGGCCGGCCGAGAGACCTCGATCCCGGCCCCGGCCGAGCACGCTCGATCCCGGTCCCCGCCACGCACGAGCAGGGGACACGGAGCGCCCACGCCGCCGCCGACCCAACGGACTCCGTACTCGTCACCGGCCCTTACGTCCGGTGACCAGACCCGCTGGCCCCGACCCCGGAATATGTCCGAGCGGCCCAACGGGTCTCTCCCCCAAGGTCGCCCCGTTCCCGACCTCGGAATACGTCCGAGCGGCTCGAGACGACCCTCCACACAGGCAGCACCGTGGGGTCACACCCCTGGCGTGCAAGCCACCTGTGTGGGCTTCCTCCTCACCCGCCCCCGCACCACGTACGGGGACCGCGATGAAGAAGGGAGTCCCCCCACCCCTCCCGCCGGAGCACCGGCGTGCAATGGAGGAGGAAGGGGGAGCCTTCCGGCTTCCCTCGGCGAGACGGCATCCCTGCCCGCCTCAGGAACCGGGATCCCCTCCCCATCCCCACCCTGGCTCGGCGGCAAGGGCAAGCCCCCGCCTAACGGTCCCGGCCGACCGGGCGTTTGTAGTCGGGGTCGCCTTCCCCTACCGACGCTTTAGAGTCAGGGAACAAGTTCCCTGACAGGGGCGCCGGACCCTATTGTGCCCCCAAGTCTCGACGAGTCGAGAGAAGGGGGGGGGCACGGCATGCTCTTAGACCCTGTACCTCCCCACCGAGCCCTCCCCTCGGCATAACCGAAGGTACTGCCTCAGTGGATCGTTGGTACAGGGAGCCCTCTCACCACGTCAAGGTGGCATGCCACGAGAGGG
>NW_027270360.1:0-7716 GCF_030848805.1 Temnothorax longispinosus | reverse complement strand
CCAGAGAGAAACCTGAGAGAGGCCATCCCGGCATTTTTCGTCAATTTTTCTGTGTCACATTTTCCGACGCGCCGCCTGAGAAAGTGCGTATCAACTACGTCGTTTCGCTCGGTAACCGCACATGGTTTGCGTCCGTGCTAATGGTTCGTGTCCGAACTAGCCAGTTAGAGGGGATATGCTGCGGCCGCGGCGCACAGTAGAGCCGTTTGCGCGAATCGCGGAAAAAATTATGTTACTTGTAAAATATGCAATGAATGATCATAGAACCTTTCAATGTTGACTTATAAAAATTGCAAAAGTGTATATTTATTAAAAATTAATGATAGGAACAAGTATTTGATTGAAATTAAATAAAAATTCAATTTACATTTAATTTACGTATACGAGCAAAGTAATTCTTGCGTCGATCATCGCTTAAGTCTAAATTTTTTTGATGTGGTTTACTTCTTAAACTAGTTATTAACGGATCGGATGACACGAGCATCATATGCATAACATCTTCATTTGTAAACAGACGGCTACATTTTCTACTATGATTAAGTCGATATCGTTTATAGTCCTTAATTATTTCTTGCTTCTTGAGCTTCTTCCGATAATGTCCCAAACAGGTAACGCTGCATTTTCCGAGGCATTTTCTATAATTTCCTTACCGTGAAGAAGAATTTTATGAACGGTAATTGGCATAAAGTACCAAGAATATTTTTCAATAAATATTTCCGCTGCCTTGTACGCATAAGAACCGAATTTTTCTGAATTTATTTCTTCACCACAATTAATCGTTTGTAATATTGTGGAAAATCATCTGATCAATTTCTCGTCAACTCCAGTTATTTCTGCTGTGATTTTTGGATCAGCAAAAAATCCTCGAGAAGTATTTCCGTCATTGGATGATCCGGAACCTTGTTTAACGATGTCTACCCTCAGTCCAAGTTTATTATAAAAAGCGTCTTGTATTCTTTTTTTTTGTTTCTTCTTTTTTAACGCGTGTTTCTGGCGTTGTTGACCACTTATTCTTGAAAGACAAATTGTAGGCAATATGTAATATACATTCCATGAATTTAATTCGTGCGTGCAAGAGTGACATTCCTAATTTGAGTGCTTCTTTTCTTTGTTAGACCTTTTATTAATTTCTGTTAAGTTGTTCATTTGAGATGGTTTGGAACCGCAAATGAACCACGAAGATGATGAAGACGTGTGGGTTACAGCTTGAGCTACCTTACCGTTTATCATCGTAAATATCATTCGATGATTTATTTTAAATGTGGTTCCGAACTTTTCTATTTCTGTTTCTCGTAATTGAGCAATTTCGTCATCCATACGTTGCTTTTCACTTTTTATTTTTTCAGCAGTTTCTTTTGTGTATTCAAATTGTATTGCTCTGCAATATCTCGTTGAAGAAGGTCGATCATTATTCCAAATAATAATATTTTTATCGTAAAATGAAGTAAGACGATAGGAGATGGAAAAGCTTTTCATGTCTTGAAAGGAGAAAGGAACGCAACGGATAATTGTTGTTTCGAGTGCATTGTTGCTGCAAAAGTCTTTTATAACAATTGGCACTAACTAGTCACAGATGGTGCCCTTACGTCTTACTTCATTTTACGATAAAAATATTATTATTTGGAATAATGATCGACCTTCTTCAACGAGATATTGCAGAGCAATACAATTGAATACACAAAAGAAACTGCTGAAAAAATAAAAAGTGAAAAGCAACGTATGGATGACGAAAAATTGCTCAATTACGAGAAAACAGAAATAGAAAAGTTCGGAACCACATTCAAAATAAATCATCGAATGATATTTACGATGATAAACGGTAAGGTAGCTCAAGCTGTAACCCACACGTCTTCATCATCTTCGTGGTTCATTTGCGGTTCCAAACCATCTCAAATGAACAACTTAACAGAAATTAATAAAAGGTCTAACAAAGAAAAGAAGCACTCAAATTAGGAATGTCACTCTTGCACGCACGAATTAAATTCATGGAATGTATATTACATATTGCCTACAATTTGTCTTTCAAGAATAAGTGGTCAACAACGCCAGAAACACGCGTTAAAAAAGAAGAAACAAAAAAAAAGAATACAAGACGCTTTTTATAATAAACTTGGACTGAGGGTAGACATCGTTAAACAAGGTTCCGGATCATCCAATGACGGAAATACTTCTCGAGGATTTTTTGCTGATCCAAAAATCACAGCAGAAATAACTGGAGTTGACGAGAAATTGATCAGATGATTTTCCACAATATTACAAACGATTAATTGTGGTGAAGAAATAAATTCAGAAAAATTCGGTTCTTATGCGTACAAGGCAGCGGAAATATTTATTGAAAAATATTCTTGGTACTTTATGCCAATTACCGTTCATAAAATTCTTCTTCACGGTAAGGAAATTATAGAAAATGCCTCGGAAAATGCAGCGTTACCTGTTTGGGACATTATCGGAAGAAGCTCAAGAAGCAAGAAATAATTAAGGACTATAAACGATATCGACTTAATCATAGTAGAAAATGTAGCCGTCTGTTTACAAATGAAGATGTTATGCATATGATGCTCGTGTCATCCGATCCGTTAATAACTAGTTTAAGAAGTAAACCACATCAAAAAAATTTAGACTTAAGCGATGATCGACGCAAGAATTACTTTGCTCGTATACGTAAATTAAATGTAAATTGAATTTTTATTTAATTTCAATCAAATACTTGTTCCTATCATTAATTTTTAATAAATATACACTTTTGCAATTTTTATAAGTCAACATTGAAAGGTTCTATGATCATTCATTGCATATTTTACAAGTAACATAATTTTTTCCGCGATTCGCGCAAACGGCTCTACTGTGCGCCGCGGCCGCAGCATATCCCCTCTAACTGGCTAGTTCGGACACGAACCATTAGCACGGACGCAAACCATGTGCGGTTACCGAGCGAAACGACGTAGTTGATACGCACTTTCTCAGGCGGCGCGTCGGAAAATGTGACACAGAAAAATTGACGAAAAATGCCGGGATGGCCTCTCTCAGGTTTCTCTCTGGACTCTACAGATACCACAGCGCATGCGCATATGGCTTCTGCATTCTGCTCATGGCTCCTGCAATTTTATGTGCTTCACCTTAGCTCCGGTAACTTAGCCGGTCAACTTCGACTTTATTAATTTTCATATTTTTTTATCGTTTGTTGGTCGTTTGTTGGTGATTGTTGGCCTAATTACAACGTTTGTTGGTTCTTAATTTTTTTTTAAATTTGAAAAAAAAAATTAGCATTAAGTTAGCCGGAAAAATTTTATTTTTAATTTCAAAAAAGCCTAATCGATGCGTAATCGTTTGCTGATGATTGTTGATTTAATTTTAGCGTTTGTTGGTTTATTATTAGTCTTAAAAACGAAAAAAAACGAAAAATTATCTCACATATTAAAGTAATCGAAGATTGGCAGATAATTTGTAAGAATAGTTTCTTGCTAAGAAGTGGAATATATAGACCTGAGATACATATAGTACTTATTTATTGTAAAAGACATGAACATTAGGATCTATATGAAAATTGTATGAAATAATAAGGTTCTTAAAAAAAAAATGACGTTTTGTTACTTCAAGCAAATCTATAATTTTTACAGTAAAACACTTTCCACAAGTGAGAAACGGAAGCATACATTGGAGAAGTAGGTTTTTTTTCAAGAAAATTCTACTAGGAAACGTATATTCTCGTATGAATACGAGAATTCTCTTCAATTTTATGTAAATTCAATCAGGTTGAAGCTTATATTCTTATAAAATATATATATTCTTAATGATCACATAAATAATCTTTATTTATAAAAATACAACTTATTTAAATTTCAGTTCTTTAAACGCAAACATAATGCGCATATCATGAAACACTGTATCATGTTTTTAAGTGATCACATTTAGGTATGTATGATATACTTTATTCTATCATTTTTTTTAGCACATATGGTAAGTTTGACATTTATTTTATACGTACTTTGACAATTAGGCGTCTTAAATGAAGAGTTCATGGGAAGAAAATGATAAATTCATAATTAATCCATTTTAAGCACAATTTTATGTTTAAAAGTAGAACTTATAAACTTATACACCATGTTTCTTGATCTTTTCGCGATTTTCTGCCGATGTTAAGGTCCGTATTCATATGGCAGTTTTATAGATGTTAGCCTTAAATTGATAGAAATAAAGCTTAAGTCGTAGGCAAATAAACCAATCTTCGATTACTTTAATATTTGAGATAATTTTTCGTTTTTTTTTTTTTTAAGACTAATAATAAACCAACAAACGCTAAAATTAGACCAACAATCATCAGCATACGATTACGCATCGATTAGGCTTTTTTGAAATTAAAAATAAAATTTTTCCGGCTAACTTAATGCTAATTTTTCTTTTTAAATTTAAAAAAAAATTAAGAACCAACAAACGTTGTAATTAAGCCAACAATCACCAACAAACGACCAACAAACGATAAAAAAATATGAAAATTAATAAAGTCGAAGTTGACCGGCTAAGTTACCGGAGCTCGGGACCTGCAGTGACTGGCGAACTTCTTCGAGGTCGATAATGTCAACCTTTCTAATTTTGTTTTCCCTATATCTGTCTTTGTCTAACGAAATGACATCTGTCCTTTTTTCGATTGCTCGCCATCTCTCGCAAGATCCAACAACTACTGTTGCTGCTCTTCTTGTCATTCTGCATCCGTATTTGCATTACTAAAATAATTTTTCGATGGATCTTTTTTTGTACGCATTGAATCTTACTTCTACTTGCATGATATTATTCTTACATGTTTTCCCAAGGGCAGATGATAAACATTATGTATGTATAAACTGCAGAATTTTTGTTTTAAGCAAATATTGTCGTCAGGTGACAGATGCGTATGTGCCCAAATAAGTAATATTTTTAATTTTTTGGTGTTTTTGATATAAAATCGCGTGTGTTACCCTAGATTTTTGTGCGTATTTTAATTCTGTAAAAGATTTTTGCAATTCTATAAAGCCAATTAAAAGATCCATCGAAAAACGATAATGTCGGTATATCATACGGCTGCAGGATCCCCTAAAAGGTGAAAGCACATAAAATTGCAGGAGCCATGAGCAGAATGCAGAAGCCATATGCGCATGCGCTGTGGTATCTGTAGAGCTCTACAAATACCATAGCGCATGCGCATATGGCTTCTGCATTTTGCTCAAGGCTCCTGCAATTTTATGTGCTTCCACCTTTAAGCTATATGCGCATGCGCTATGGTATTTGTAGAGCTCTGTGAAGCCCCTTGCACAATGCCAGGCAACAGGCAATAGGAACAGGAAATAACCAAAAAATCGTTAATTACAACCTAAAAAATTCAAATGCTATGATTGGTTGGCAATAGGCAATAGGCACAGAATTTCCAACGTGACGGAAACTCTGTGTCTATTGCCTGTGTCACTGTTTATTCTGCATTTATACATGATTTCTGATTTCTATTCCCTGTTCCTATTGCCTGTTGCCTGGCATTGTGCAAGGAGCTTTAGAGCTCTACGGATACTATAGCGCATGCGCATATGGCTTCTGCTTTATGCTCATGGCTTCTGCAATTTTATGTGCTTCCACCTTTAGTTTAACCGACGGTTAAAGTTAGCAGGATTGACCAATAGAAAGCAGGGTGGATTCATTTCTATTGGTCAATTCTGATAACTTTAACCATCGGTTAAGCTAACTGTGGTTGGTCTGAAATTGGCCCTTAAGGCGGGGAGCACACACTTCTGCACAACGCATAATGCTAGGTCTACAATGCGAGTCTTAAAGTCGTGAGTCGTAAAAATTGACCAATCACAATCAATTATTCTCCTCAAATTCGATTGTGATTGATCAATTCTTACGACTCACGACTTTACGACTCGCATTGTAGACCTAGCATAATACGTAAGCATAAGAAAACTGATTGGTCTATTTCCTTATGCACATGCATATGGACCAATCAATTCTCTTATGCTTATGTTTATGCGCTATGCAAGTTTGTCTGGATAGACCTTTAAAGCGGGGAGCACACACTTCTGCACAACGCATAATGCATAAGCATAAGAAAATTGATTGGTCTATTTCTTTATGCACATGTGTATGGACCAATCAGTTCTCTTATGCTTACGCATTATGCGTTGTGCAGAAGTGTGTGCTCCCCGCTTTATACTCCCTGTACGGAAACGCTTTAATTGTCTTAAATATAAGAACCGACAGTATGGACTGCGCGAAGGTATAAAAAAATGTGACCGGTCGGAAAGAAAGACATAGCGACCGGTAGAGGTCAAGCTCTGTCTTTTTCTACTCAGTAGCGTGGTAACGGGAGTTTGCACCCGAGGGTCAACAATTTATTTTACATTTTTTTTAATTTTTTGCGTTACGGTTTGATTCAGTGTTATATTTGTTCCATTAACGACTACTCTCATTATTTATATACTTTAAAGAGCATTTGGATACTGTTTTATACAATTTCGGAAAATAGTATAATACGCGAATATATAGTAATACAATCCATATACAATCAAATAAATAGTAATACACAAGAATATCTGTGCATAACCTTTTGCTTCCTCATAGAGAAAGCTGTTTTCATGAAAAAAAAAATTTGAACATTTTTATTCAAATATTGTAATATATTTTGCATTATAACCATTTCACATAACACATGTTACAAGTCAATATAAACATTATATACTATATAAAAGTAACAAAAATGTTACATTTAATTTCGAGAAGTTTTATTGATTTTTAAATAAAACAGTTTTGTTACATTTTGATCTTATTCTAAACTGCTCTCGTTGTTCTAAGTTGGATGTTCCTTCGTGGTGTAATCGAACTTGTAATGTAACTTTAAAAAACTTTTTTAGAATTTGAACAAATAGTTTTAAACGGTGATCATCTCCGCAGTTTCCCTTATTCTCAAACACAGTGGGTGGAATATATTCAAGAGTACTTGTTATCAAGACGTTGAAAATGTTTTTAGTTTAAAAAACGTTGTGCGTTCTAAAACGTTCTTCTTAGACATGTTTATATTAAATCAGCCGAAGCTTTCATTAATCTACCTTGAAATTTCTTAGTCTGTGCGGAGAAACATTTTTCAGACTTGAGCAATTTTACGCAATCCACATTTAACATCCGCAATTCGCATTACACATTTAACATTTAACATACTTACTTAGACTCTTAGCTATAAAACCTGCTATGTATGTACGCGATAATGTGATTAATGTACGTTTTATTAACATTTATAAATACCGGAGGGTATATAATAGTCATGATCCAAAGAAGTGCTTGAAGAAACCCTAAGAGTTTTACTGATTTTATGCATGTCGACAATATCGTTATCATGAGTTTTAGGAGCCGGCTTATCGAGAACTTTGGGAGTTTGTAATAAACAAGTGCTATCTTGAAGTAGACAATTTGCATTTATCTGAGCCTTTGATTTTTGCATAAACCAATAACCATTTGAATGCAGACTCAAACTGCTCGGCGGTCGGGTTGTTGTTGTGTCCACCGCGAGATAAGCTTTTCCTCGCAAATGGCCTAGTTTACACCGATTTTTTGATGCGCGTATCATATAGTATATTGGAACTGATCAGCCAATAATCAGACTTATTTACTAGTTATTTACTATTTAATACGCGTATCAAGTGATCAGTGTAAACTAGGCCATTGATGACTCAAAAAGTTCTTCCCATGTGAGATCAG
>NW_027270359.1:0-7716 GCF_030848805.1 Temnothorax longispinosus | reverse complement strand
ATACACATATATATCGTATATATACATATATATATATTAACATGTTTTTTAAATCATGTTTATCTGCAATAATTAAATTATTTATATTAAACCAATTATTTTTAAAATAAAAAATTTACCTGACAATGTGATTGATATTCCTGATATTCCTTATCCACTAATTATTAATTTTCAAATAAGTATCTAATAATTCATGTATTAAAAACACATGAAGAATATAAAACGATGCGAAACTGGAAACTACTGGAATAGATTCGGGTCTGGACTAGTTATTTATTGGTTCGGATTCCTTGACTGCTTGAACAGATCGACTAAAAAAAAGTTTATTATAATGGACCATTTTCCCGAAAATATTACATACATGGATCCAACTTGTATCAAACCTATGAATATTAATACGTGATTATAATCGATATAATTGTATATATTTATTTTTGTACAGTTATCTTCAAGAAATGACAAGAGATGATACATCTGATATTTGTAAATAGATTTCTGTAGAGGATCTGATCATGGATTAATATTTTAATACTGTTTCTGATTGTTATCGGAATGAATTAAAGTATGGTTTTGTATTTTCATATTGTAATTATTATATTCAAGTCATTAAACTATTCATGTATTTTTATTTTCCCTCCAAATGTTTGCGAAAACTTAACTATTTAGTAGAGCTACATAATTGAGTAAATGAATTAAATAAATATTATCACATAACTGAATGAATTAAAATCACAGTCCTTAAAAATACAATGTAGCTAATATATATTCATTATAAAATAGATTATAATATATATATAATCAGCTGTTTTATAATGAATCAATTGTACGATGAAACAAAGTTATTTATCTGGTTATAATATTTACAGTCCTTGAATCTGAATCCTTTAAACAAATTGGACAATTCGTTGAATCTAAGATCAGATTTTAGCTTTCTTCCTATTTTTATCCGACACTGTATACTTGTCGTAACTTTTCGTTGGATCGAAAGGTTCTCATCTACTCGCTGGAAAAATGTGTTTGTTCCTCTCGTACCATGATCTAATGAGAAAAATAAAAAAATAACATAAAAAAGAATTATGCAAAATATTCTTTTAATAATAAATACCTAAGTAAAACTTTGCCGACATGTGATTCCTCGGTTTCGACAGAAGCATCGTGCATAATACGAATATCATCGTGAACGTCAAATGTGAACAGAGGCCCGCTCTTTCCTCGTGCCTAATCGCAATATTACATACATTAAAATAACATGCCAACATTGTGATATTGCTTCAAAAGTTTTATCATTTAGTATATTTACCTTAGTTACAATAAAATCAGTTACAGTTGCAGTAAAACGTATAATGGTGCGGTAATATAAGATTCTCCTTGACATACATTAACTGATCTGCCATTACTCTTTTAAGCTCGCTGAATTCGGGCCTCAGAACTTCTAAACATCTCTGAAGAACCTAATAGATAGAATTACCTATATGTGAAAATTTAATTTATCCAGCAGAACATTATATATCATGCCAATGTTACTCCAAAAGTGACACTGGAGTATTTTAATAACTTAAACGTTCTCTAAACCACTGAGACACCTTTCTTTCACCTTTCTTCATTATAACACTCCGACGATGGTCAGATCCATCCCAATAACTGAATGTGATCTCAATTTCTTCTTCCTTCAACGCGTTCTGCTTTCTAGCCCATTCTTGTCTCAATTCTTCCGTAAGTTTATTTTCCTCCTCGTCCCTTTCCCTACTGGCAAAAAACATGTATCTACATCTGGATTTTTCTAAATCTTCTTAATCGCAGGGTCATCAGATTGCACATTTTCTGACTGCGGGGATTTTTCGGCATTGTCTTCGTCAGAAGACATCTCAGCTTCATCTTCGTCTTCGTCCAGATTAAAAGACAAAGCTTGAATCTGTCTCTTCTGTTTGTTCTTTCTGTCTGCTTCGCCGCTAGTGCTCTTTCTTTCCTTTTCCTGCTCTTTTTCACGTTCCTTCTATCAAAGCATAAAATACACGTACAAAAATACAAATTTTGAGATAATCAGGATCATAAGAAGATTGTAAGAAATTACTTGTGGGTATCAGGATTCGTGAATGTTCGCTCAATTTAACGGCGGATTTTCTCTTGCATTCCGCGTGACCGACGGTACATGCACATAATGTAAATATTACAATGCTGTGTTTGGGATAAATTAAAATAGTGGTTTAATTTTCATGAGGAAAGAATGGACGTCGACATAAAAATCGAGCTGAAAATTGCATTTAAATCTTACCACTGAATCAAAATATACATTTAAATTTTGATATAATAATTGTGTAGAGTTGTAGAGTACACATACATTAGTGATGTTTGCAAAAGCGCATCTTTTATGCGTTTTTTCTTTAAACGGCGAAACTTCCACTTTTCGCTTGGCGCGAATTTCTCTACCAACATTGGGTTGTAATACATTGCTCTGTAAAGAATTTTGACTTCTGGTCGTTATTCCTTTCCTCAAAGTTGCAGTGCTGTTTTGTCGATTTTGTCCGAGTAATACCTTCGGTGGTGCAATTTTTCAGATATGACGAAACTTTAGTTCCTTATCTAATTGCTATAATTCACAAACATACATATAATTAGTTTATATATATTATACATAGTTTAATTTATATAGTGCATAATATAATACGGAATATTTCAGAAATAAATTGTCAAATTGAGAAGCATATTCTACTAACAGTAAAAATGGAAAAGTTACAAATTTTTTTAAGTAACATCAAAGGAAAGGGAGACGTAAAAAGAAGGAAGAGAAGAGAGATAAGTGATTTCGAAGTACAACAGATAACAGTGAATAAAAGAGAGAAGCAGAAGGAGGACATGTAAAAAAATGTATAATATATGAAATGAAAAGAGAGCATTTTTATCTTTTTCTAACTCTTAAAAAAGAATAAAAAATAAGTTGAACAGATAATAATAACTTACGATAATTCCTTCGCGCGTAAACGGGATTGATCTCCTCGGCATCAGCTCCCTGCCGTCAATATATACCTGTGAACAGGCTCCTTGATCTCCTCGGTATCAGCTCTCTGCTGTCAATATGTAATACCTCTACAAAGTAAAAATGTATTGTATAATCAGAATACTAGCAACGTGCACAACTTCATTTGGAGGTTATAATTGGGTACAATATTCATCGCACGATACTGTTATAATTGCAAATCGGAAACGTACCTCGAGTCCAGCTCTTCTGCGATCAACGAAGTCGGGATCGAACGTGTCAGTCGTCACTTTCTGCCAAGCGTAGAGAACCTTCTTTTCCGGCAGCAGTGGTAATACGATGTAGGGATACGAAATCTCGGGATAAGCACGAAGCAATTCAATTCAGTATATCGCCGGCACGATTACGGTGTTACTGACGTTTCGCGTACGCGCGTATGCGCGCGTTGTCGCACCTTATACCTCGCGACAGCGTGCAGCTCGTGCAAACGTTAACGCGCGGCCGCAATCGCGCGGCAGAAACGCCTCGTGTGAACAGGCTCCTTGATCTCAGTATCAGCTCCTTGCTGTCAATATAAAAAATAATATAATAGGTTATTAACCTGTATGTATAAACACTCACGTAAACGTAGTATAAACAGTAAATAAAATAGTACATACAAGTATAACAGTAATATATAGAATAAGATAATTATAGGATAATTACATAAAACAATTACCTTGAATTAATCGTCGCGTCGCGTAAAGAGTCACGGTCGGTCTCGCTCCGCGCGTACTACCGTGGGTGCGTTCAGCCGATACTCCGCTAGCCTAGCAATCGTGAGCAGTCGCTCGTTTCCTCTCCTTTTAATCCATTGGGTCAAAGGAGAGGAAACGAGCGAAAACGAGCGACTGCTCACGATTGCTAGGCTAGCGGAGTATCGGCTGAACGCACCCCGCGTGTCTCTCTCGAGATAGGTTATAACTGATGAACTGACTGACAGCGCGCTAAACGAACGCACTGTCTGCACTGCACTGCACTGCGATACTAACGCCGCTAGCCGCCAGTGTCGAAAAAGTGAAAGTGACATTTCTCTGTTCTCTGTTTGTTACATGTATGTTATAATGAATGAGAGCGGTCGACGTAGAAGTATCTTAAAATAAAATTTTGACATTTGGACTTTGCGTCGCAATATCTCCGCTCGTAGGGCACGTAGCGGAATATTATAAGAGAAACCCCCCCAAATTGGACCCCAAGCTATCGATCAAGCCTACTTAGAACTTGATCCGTTCACTCGTTATCGAGATCTCAACATCTCGTATACTCGCAACCCGTCGCGTCGCGTAAAAGAGTCACGGTGCGGTCTCGCTTCGCGTGTACTTGGCGCGAGACACTACCGTGTCTCTTGATATCGTATATTTAAACTTTCTGCTCGTATATAATTTCTGTTTAAAAGCGGGAGTATCAAGAACTGATAACGCCAATATTGATAAAATCTATCTCTTTGTTCTAGTACATACTTAAGAGTTCACGAAATAACACAATGCAGCAATTAACAGTGATAATTCAGGAACGGTCCAATAAAGCCACGTGTAAACGCGCTATTAAGTGAGATTTTTATATTATACAAGATGAAAAGGAGAAACTATAACACAATTCGCTTGAGATTAATCTAATTTTATCTAATTCTCGCATAAATTTTACGGTACTTGTGCTAATGTGTTTGCCTCCAATATCTATCAAGAAAAACATATTAATAAATTTATTATTAATGGATAATTTAAGTTAAGTGTTACTGTAGATATCACGGGACATGTCTATGGACATTAATATACATATATACGTTTAATCAAATATTGAAATATTTACAGTAAATTATGCATAAAACATAAATTACAGTGAGTCATAGCAAATTACAGACAATAAAAAACAATATTAGAACAGAATTTATTTTTTATTTATAAGCATTACTAAATATAAAATTTGTTCAATGACATTTAATATTCCGCGAAAAAATGTGTGGCTGATAATGGCTACGTCACGTGTTATCTTTAGAACGTTGATATGTAATTGCTTTGTTATAGCACCGAAATCAAGCACTTGACTTTTATTCAGACGCTTCAGAATTGAAAGTCAGTTGAAAAATCATAATTAAACCATTTAAACATTTTTGCAATTATCATAGTTTTGTAAACAATACAAAATGTATATGTATATGTATATATCTTGCTGCAGGCTACGATTTGCACACTAAAAAAACCATTGACGTCATCATCGTTGAAGAAGTCAGCGATACACCGGGTACGATAACAGAATTTTCCTTATTCTTACAATTAGTCATTCATTACTTATCATAATAGCATAAAATATGAAATATCTTGAAACTAGCTAATATGAAGAAATCAAGATAAAAAAAAAATAAAATCTAGAATAAATTGACCAGATAAAATAACTAAAATAAAGAAAATATAGATAAAAAGTATATAAAAAAGCATCTGAGGAATACATGTAGATGAATACCCTATATACTACTATTAAATTCTAATTACTTACTACAAAAAAATCGAAGATAAAACGACAATTTGTATTAACGTTTGTTAAAATTTTTGTCCTTACTAATCATTTTTGCAATAAAACTTTATTCGAGAAAAGCTTAATTAAAGATTATTTATTTAATTAATCTAATTAAAGATTATTTCAGCTCTAATTTGCAAATGTGTTTTTTTTTTAGTTAAAAATAGAATTTGCACTGTCGACAAAAAAATCACATAACAAATTACTATTGAAAATATGTTACCTGATATGTACTTTTTTGAAAAACGAAGAGAAAGCCATCATATGAAAACATACATTTGTATATGCTTATGATACGGCTCGATATTAATCATTTTATGTCAGTCGTTGACGCTATATACGTACAGAAAATTCGTTTTTATGCCAGTGGTGTTATTTTCGTATCACATCATGGGCGCGAAGCACGTATAATTCATTATAAGAATTGCTTCCGGCCAATGATACACAGGAAGAGATAAAAGTATTAACTAAAATTGTTTACTGCGAATCTACAGAGATAAGAACATGACGTGATATCGGTATCTTCATACGAAATATATATATATATATATATAATATATTATTATAAATAAAGAACTTATTAAAATATATCATGTTATCGCATAGAATATTCTGGGTATTTCTTTTATCGCAATCATGTTAAATATAATCACATCAGAAACTTTTACTCGCCAGTAAATGATCAACGATAAGAATTTTTATTTATTCGACATAACTGGTTTATTCTATTAATTCTACTTAATCATCAACGACGTATAGAGCATTGGTTTTAATTTGAATAGAGAATGCTTATATACATATATTAGCATCAAAGTTACATTGAAAAGGACCAAAAACGGTTGGAACGTCATGATGATTATAATTGACCAATGATCTAAACGTTGTTGACGATTATAATATGTATAATAGAGATATGTCGAATAAAAAAATCTTTATCATGTTAAACTCCGTGTCATCAACAAAACAACTATGAGAAAAATATATTATCTGTTCTTCAGAGACAAATTTTATAGCTCATATATAAGAATACGAATAAAATAACAGTATGGATAATAATGGATGAGAGTCACAACATATTTTCTAAATTTAGACTGTTGTCAATATATAAAACATACGTGCATGTACACATTTCATTTTACTACCTGTGTAGCAATTTATGAAACTTTTTACTTGAATAATTCACTACACTAAAAAAATAAAATATGTAAAGTCGTTATCATATATAAATATGTATAATATAAATATCTTTAATAAAAATCCTTTTTTATTTCTTTGTGTCTTTACCAGTTATATATATTTTTGATATATCAATCACCGAGCCAATCACGATTATTAATTTATCGCGCTTTTAACAATTTAATTTTTTTTTTTAGAAAAAAATATCTTATTCAATATTTTTTTCTTTCAGATTTTGCGATAATTGCTACAGCGTTGCGATAAACCAGTATGAATCTTCAGAATAAACCGAATATTTATACGATAAGCAATGCCGCACCACCTTCATACGCGGAGGCAACAGGACTATCTACATCTACAAGGACATACAATCCAGAGTTCAACCAAAGATATCCACATGTAGCAGTCCGTTCATCACCTTCGGCGCCGTTATCGTGTTCGTTACCGGCTACTTTTTATCTGAATAATACGCCTGTTCAATCGACTTACCCGCAATATGAATCGGCGCAACGACAAAATCAACCAGTGAGCATACCTCATACCAGAGTATTAGAAACAAGACATAATAGACAAGAACCCACACGTAAGTTAAAAATGAATGTCGTAGATATTAGTTAAGCATCGATTTGACAACGTGTGCTTTAACGGAAAGTAAAGTAGGGGGAGTCCGGGAGACTTGCAGACCATAGAAAAAAGTTGAACCACTTCAAATATCTCGTTCAAATTTTGCGCCAAGCGCGCAATTGTTAAGTTGCTGTATTATATTATATTGTTGTATTTATATAATATTTATATAATATTTATATAATAGAACAATATAATATAATACAGCAACTTAACAATTGCGCGCTTGGCGCAAAATTTGAACGAGATATTTGAAGTGGTTCAACTCTCCTCTATGGTCAAGTCCCCCGGACTCCCCCCTATATCACAAAAATGAGGAAAAAAGCGCTACTGAAACTCGCTGTATTTCTTTAGAACTAATCGAAGGATTATTTAATTTTAAAATGCCA
>NW_027270358.1:0-7835 GCF_030848805.1 Temnothorax longispinosus | reverse complement strand
CTCTCTCTCTCTCTCTCTCTCTCTCTCTCTCTCTCTCTCTCTCTCTCTCTCTCTCTCTGTTGTCTCTGAATTTGCGGCTGCAAATGGACTGACCCTCAATCTCAACAAATCCAAGGTATTAATATTTGGAAGCAAAGGTTATATCAAACAACTCAACCTCAATGACCTTCCTCTTATTTCCGTTGGTGGTATTTCGATTCCCTACGTAACCGAAGCGCGAAATCTGGGCGTCATTATGAGATCTGATCTATCTTGGGATAGCCATGTCTCCCATATCTCCAAAAGAGTCCACTTTACGCTATACAAGCTCAAGTTTCACAAAAACTCCTTATCTCGTCAACTTCGTGTGAAACTTGTGACCGCACTCATCTGGCCTTTGCTGGATTACTGTTCTCTTGTGTACAATGATGTCACCGACGAGCTTGACACTAGATTGCAAAGGCTTATAAACTGTGCGATTCGCTTCATATTCAACTTAAGACGCGACGAACATATCACGCCTTTTCGTCACCAACTGGGATGGTTGTCCGTAAAGAACAGACGACTCTATTTCTTGGGAATCGAGATGTATAAGATATCCCGCGGCATATCTCCAGGTTACCTTTCCGACATTTTCATCAAACCCGATTCCTTGATCAGACGTTCGTCACGCCTGGTAGTGGAGCACGCATTTCAAATTCCCACCCATAGGACGGAAACATATCATAGATCTTTCCATCTCGCGGGTATCTATTTGTGGAACTCGCTTCCTTCAGAGATTGTGTCCTCATCGACTATCATTGAATTCAAAAGAAAGCTCCACAACCACATCTTTTCCCTTGAGTCTGGTTCTGTGCCTGCTTCCACTCTGGGGCAATCAAGCGTTTGAACACGGGTCATATTTAATCTAGTCGCCTTAGTCAGTAATTTAGTTTTAAGCTACTTCATTATACATTTTGCGTTAATTTTGCCAATATTTGAGCATAATCCTTATCCAATCTAGTCGCCTCACGTAGTTAGTCACTCTAGTTGTCATTTCATTATAATTATTGCGATTTTGTTTCTTTTGTCTGCGAGATTGGTGCACACACTGTCACCATTATCATGTCATTTTCGATATTTTTGTTCACCGTTATTATGTTATCTTTTGATATTTTTATTGTTATTGCCATGTACACGGCGGCCTTGTGTATTGCCATGTACACGGCGTTCTTTTGTACATTTTTTTTAATTGCCTAAAGTCCTGACTATGGCATAAATAAATATCTATCTATCTATCTATCTCTGGTGAGTACAGCGTGCATGTCTGTTGTGTTGCTCCTGCTTTGAATCGACATATCTCTGCCGTAAGCTGCCTTCGGGCTCCTTTGTTACAGGTGTGAGCATGTTTTTTTGCTGCTTGTCACGAGCTATTCATATCTCCTCTCTGCTATCGCCTGATTATTGGCATTTGAGTGACGAATATTTCTCATGATTGTAACCTAAATTCTGAGAATTATTCTTGAAGGACGTCGACCCCTGTTGCGCATGTGCCGACTATCTGACCTGCTCTTTCTACACTTTATTTCCGAAGTGTGCATGCCGTTGGAGTGGTACTTTTAGCGATCTGCGTGAGTTCGATCATCCTGTTGGCTGACCTGCGCGGTAACGCCGTTGTGATTCGATTGGCTAACTACTATACTTGCGTGCGATCGATTGATCGATTTCTGAACTGCGCGTGTTATGGCTGGTAGTGTTGCTGTGATCTGATTGGCTGACCTGCGTGCGATTGATCGATCTCGAGCGTTGACATTGCTGTCAGGTCGGCAAAGTGTACGCGGAGTGTCTGCACGCGCTCATCTGGGCTCTCATCTGATTGACTCTTGCGGCGTTGCTTGCATCTTGATGAACTTTATGTATATATAGTTTTTGCGTGTATATATAGTTTTGCGTGTGTTCTCGTGTTGGGGTCAGTTAAGCTAAGCACACATGCAGCCTACGTGTTGCAAGTGTAAGAAATCAATTGCGAACAGGTCGATTGAGTGCAGCGGGTGCAGTAGGGTGTTTCATCCTGGGTGTATCAGGGCGTATTCAGTGTCAAGGTACGCTGAATCGTGTTGCGTATCTCTTTTATCGTCATTGGCTTTACCCCCTCTTACACCAACAACTGATAATACCGCACTTTCTTTCGAGTTTGATAATATGGCCTCTTTAACTGACTCGCGTACTCAGTCGACCTCATCAACCCCATTGCCTGCAACAAATGAGCTTTTGTTAAGTCTGATCGAGCAGATGAAGCAGTCTGACTCTAAGATCTCTGCGTTCATCGACAATCAGCAGAGAATCAATGACGACATTACAAGGTCCGATCTTAGAATTTCAACCTTCATTGAGAGTCAGCAACGTACAAACGATGTAATTAATAGTAAGCTCGATCAGATTAATAGCTTATCCGAAACCGTAGCTAGTAATACTCAGCGCATTTCGTCGTTGGAGCTAGAGAACGCGGCTCTTAAGAAGGAACTACAGGATTTAAAAGCGACTCACTTGGGTCGGCAGGATTGCAACGATAACGAGATCATCGTGTCTGGGCTGCCGGAACCGCTCTCTGTTCCTCCGTCGGTGGCTGCTCTGAATATGCTCGCGGTGCTTGACGCTTCTAACATCTCACCTCATGTTCTTAATGTGAGAGCCGTTCGCAAGTCTCCCCCTGGTTCTTCGTCTTCTCAAACTAATGCCGCAACTGGTAACTCACTAATCATTACTGTAACCTCTAGTACTGTTCGCGATCTGATTATCTCGAAAAAGCGAACCAAAGGCACAATCAGGCAGGGTGAGATTTGTGGTAACGACTCAAAAAGTTTTGTATATATTAATGAGATGCTCTCTAAGGACAGCTACGAATTGCTGCAACAAACTAAACGCGTCGCTAAGGAGCGGTCATATCGTTATGTATGGGTAAAGGGGGGTCGCATTCATGTTAGACATTCCGATGGCAAGCCTGTTATTCGGATCGATTCCCACGCAGATCTTGATAAGCTTGTCTGACTCACCCATGCTAATCGCTCATCGTCTTCCGTTATGCATTGTCGCCCTGTTTCTAGGTCAACTGAATTTCTAGTAGCTCAATTTAATGCGAATTCTTTGCGTGGTCATATTGAATTCATCCGACTACACCTTATGACCAAATCTTACCATGTTATTTCCGTATCTGAAACTTGGCTTCATGCAGATATCTCCGACAATTTGGTTGCCTTAGATAATTATTTTTTGTTGCGGCATGACAGAGTGGGACGGATGGGCGGGGGGGTAGCATGTTATGTTAACAAGTCACTTCAAGTCAAAATTCTAGCTACCTCTGGCAATCTTCATATTAATTCACCTGAGTACATGCTCATCGAACTACGTTTCCCAGATGGTCAATCAGTGTTATTCGCGTCCATCTACAGAAGACCTAAAGGCCTCTTCTTGCATGACTTTGTTGAGTCTCTAGCTGGATTCTTACATCTTTACAAAAATATAGTCATAGGGGGAGACCTAAATTGTAATTTATCCTCTGATTGCTATGAAGCGAATTATCTGCGTGCGCTTATGTCCAGTCTATCTTTGCATATTATCAACTCTGAACCTACCTATCATACGGCTACCTCAGATTCATGGCTCGATGTTTTGGCTGTGGATGATGCAGACAAAGTTTCATCATTCACGAAATCTTCGTGCCCGTTCATTGCTGGTCACGATATTTTGGAATTGTCTTTATCAATTAATGTTAGTCTTGTATCTCAACGCTCCATGTCTCGACGAAACTTCAAAGACATTGATGCTTCTGAATTTGTTGAACATCTTAGATCTATTGCTGATGTGGTTCAGGCTGAGACTGGCGAGCTGTCTGACACTAATGTTGACGGTTTCTGCAACGTGCTGTCTCGCAATTTGTTGCAGACTCTTGATGTGTTTGCTCCCATGAGGGCATTCGTGGTCAGAAGGCCTCCAGCACGATGGCTTACGTCGGAATTGGTGGCTCGTATGCGTGTCCGCAATCAGTTATACAAACAGGCTAAACGTTCCCGCTCTCTATTGGGCTACGCGACCTACAGACTTTTCCGTAACCAGCTGAATGCGGATATCAAGCGTGCTAAGAGTAATTTTCATTACAACTCACTCATCAATATTACTGATCCGGCTAAATTATGGCGGGAATTCGCTCCCTTTCCCAAACGCTCCTTCTTCCTTCTCCTATCCCTCTTCCTCTTGAAAAGCTCGTCTATATTCCCCGTACTGCTTCCCCGCGTATCTCTTTCCCCAATTTTACGGCCGTACTGCTTCCCCGTGTTATTCCCGAACTCCCCAGAATTCCCTAGCTCTTTACCTTAGCGCTCTATACTCTTCCCCTTCTGGCCCTTCTACGTCTGTCTCTCTAACCTCAACCTTCCTGTTTCTCTTCAGCCTCCACGGGCTCTCCCTCTGAACCCACCGCACTTCTTCCACTCTCACACCTTCCCTCTCCCACACTGTGCTCGCCCCTCGCTTACCACACACTCTCTCTCGCTCTACCTCTCACACTCGCACTCCGTTATTCGCTTACAAAATCTGTCGTCTCACATCTAACCAATCGGAAACGGAAGTCCCACATTTATTATTCCATTATCCCTCCTTTTCTTTTCCTTCTTCTGTTCTTTCTAACTCTTCACTATCTCATCTTCTATCCTTCTACTTAGAATCTCCTTAAGGCCTTCATACATAAAATGCCGCAAGTACGTAAAACGTAAGCGTAAGAAAATCGATCAATCCCAATCGAGTATTTTCCCCTGGGATTACGGACAGCACAATAAGTACTTGATTGGGATTGGTCGATTTTCTTACGCTTACGTTTTACGTCCTTACGCGATTTTATGTGTGAAGGCCTTTAAGGTGGAAGCACATAAAATTGCAGGAGCCATAAGTAGAAGCCATATGCGCATGCGCTATATGGTATCTGTAGAGCTCTATAGATACCATAGCGCATGCGCATATGGCTTCTGCCTTCTGCTTATGGCTCCTGCAATTTTATGTGCTTCCACCTTTACACTTTCAATGTTTCCCACCGCCATCCTTCTTATTTCTCCCACCCCTATAATTTCCCCTATTTTTTCTCTTTATTTACTAAAAGATGATCTATTAGTACAATCTTACCTTCCCTTTTGTATGTCTACTTTTTTCTCTCATTTCCCGTCACATTCCGTTAAATAAATTATTATTATTTTTAGATAATTTAATTAATTTATGTAATTAAATCAAATCGATTTAATTCCGGAGAGTTCCAGAGTTTTAATGTTCCAACAATAGCTGTGTTTCAAGTCCGACAAAAAATCGGTGCGCAGTTAAATAAGTTGGAAAAATATATGTATACATACACACAGAAATTAATATTAGGCTGTCAAAAATCTAAGCTTGGACCGTATAGCATTTTATTCTAATTTGATTATATATAGTAACGGTTCTATTTCTCTTATTGTTATGATTATTTTGTTATTATTATTTTTTATAATAATTTTATTTTATTGCCCATTATAAGCATATTGTATATATATTTTTTCAATTTTTCCTAATATGCATATTTTTTTAAGTTACAAAAAATGCAATATGTATAAATAAAATCTAATTAATATTTATTGATTTACGCAATCTAAATTCAAACCAATTTCGATCTGACAATACAAATTAAAATTAATAATGAAAGAGAAACCACAATAAAACCAAGTACATCTCTGAAATATTTTTGAGCAAGATTAATATTTCTTTTTTTAGCTTTTTATAACATTAAATAAGATATTTATAATACCATAGGATTATTAAACAAATAAATTACTAATAAATTATTAATTATTAACAGATGAAATCCATATTTTTAATGTAAAATACATAACTTTAGATTAGATTATGACATAAGAACTTGTACAGTTGAATCTTCTCCTATTTAGCCTGTTCCAGCCACGTCTCCATCAACCCCCGACATCCCACTTTCTTATCCTTTCCCAAAACCTTCCTGTTTTCCCTTCACTCCCGCTACATTCCAAAAGCCTATCTTTAGGCTTCCTTCCTGTTCCTTCCCCTCCTCCTTTCTCCTGCATTCCTTTCTTCCCCCTCACCCTCTTTTTCATCTCTTTCACTCCTTTTTACTTTCCACACTCTACTCTCTCTAACTTCTTTCCCCCTTCCCTCAGCCTCATCACTCTCTCTTCCTCCCTACTCTCCCTCTCCTCCCTCTTCTCTCCGTCCTCCCCTCCCATCGTTTCTCCTCCCTCCTCACTACCTTTCCATTTCATTTTTCTGTCTCCTTCTCTTCTACTCTTTCCCTTCTTCTCTGTTTTTCTTTCTCCCCCTCCTTTTTTTTACTCCTCTCTCTCATTTCCCCTTCCATCTATCAGGACTTTTTTTTCCTCATTCCAACTCCACCACTTCCCCTCTATCCAAATCTTTCCGTACTTTACCCAATCTCTCCTCCTATTCCTTCTCTCCTTCTCAGCTATCCTCTCCAGGCTCCATTGCATTTTTCTGTGATCTTTCCTTCAAGGTCATGTCATTCTCTATTCTTTTCATCCTCCCTTTTAACACATTCTTCTTCTGCATACCTCTCTTTTTCTTACTCTATTTTTTAATCTAACTAAAACCATATTCTCTTTCCCCGTCTTTCTTCCTATCTCTTTTACCTCCTTTATTCCTCCCTCCTCACCCATCTCTAGCCATAGCTTCTCTACTGCTTTCTTTCGCCTTCTCTCCTCTACCTACACCCCTTTCACTACTACACTCCTCCTACTGTCTCTCTCTTCTAACTCTCTCTACCTTTCTAGCTCTCTTCCCTTATAAAAATGTGCCCTTCATTGCCATTAAAAAATGCCATTGAATTCCCATTGTTCCAGACGCAATGGAAATGAAGGCATTTTTGCCAAAGATAAAAAGTTCCACACAAAATCCCATTGGTATTGCCACTGGTTTTGCCGTTGGTATTGCCATTGGTATTGCCATTAGCATTGCCATTGGTATTAACACTGGCAATACCAATGGGATTTTGTGTGGAAATTTTTATCTTTGGCAAAAATGCCTTTATTTCCATTGCGTCTGAAACAATAAGAATTCAATGGCATTTTAATAAATGGTACTATTTTGTCTTTAATATAAATGCCTTCATTTCCCATTGCCTTTGGTTCAACGGACAATCTAATAGGAGCTCTTGCCTTAGGCGACTAGCGCCTGAAAATATCTGCCTCGGTGTCCCGTAGGGGGTCTCATACATATACCAGTCCGTCCCGAACCTTGAATTTGAGAGAATGCATGAACGATGCGACGCCTAGCGCCGTCGATGCGAACTGCCGGTAATACAGTTACCGCGCGGGCGTGATGATGATGCATGTACCACTGGTGGCGCGAACCGCCACATTTACCATTGACGAATTTCTATTACAATTCACACTAAACAAATTAGCTGAAAGTAGAAAAGTTCCATACAAATTTTATCCTTCATGAGTCATTGGCAGTTTCCATTACGCCTGTATGGAAAAGGTTGTCATTCGAATCTTGCCATTGTGTTTCCATTCATCTTATTGCCACTCAATATTTTCCATTAACTTTTCCATATAATTCGCATTGCAAGTTTTATACACAAGTTTTAACCTTCATAAGCCATTAGCAGTTTCCATTACGCCTGTATGGAAAAAGTTATCATTCGAATCTTGCCATTGCGTTTCCATTCATCTTATTGCCACTCAATATTTTCCATTAACTTTTCCATATAATTCGCATTGCAACTGTAGGGCAACCATACATTCCCACTGACCGTTATTGAACACTCAAGGGCACATTTTTATAAGGGTTACCTTCGCTTCCATTACTTATCTCTT
>NW_027270357.1:0-7826 GCF_030848805.1 Temnothorax longispinosus | reverse complement strand
TGCAATATTGCATGCAATATTGCAAGCTTGCCGTGCAATATTGCTGCAATATATCGTGCTGTTAAGGTATCTTTGACAAAACATGAGTGCTGCAATAACATGTTTACATCGTCCGCTGTTTCCTGCTTTGCAGGAGGAGCACATTTTAACGATTTCTCCATTCGTTGAGATGCTTCTTTTAATTTTGTAAAGAATTCCGCTTTTCAACCTAGATGTTTGCAAACATCTTGCAATTAATTGTATCGTTCCTTCTTTGCTTTTTCCTTCTCTCCTTCCACGATATTCCTAAACGACAAAGTTGAATCTGCATATCTGCAGATTTCTAACAATGTTAGAAACATGATTCACACTTTCACTACACTGATTTATAGTTTCTTTTACAATTATGGGTGCGTTCGGGGAGACGCTATTAGCGTTACCTAGCGCTACTGGCTGTTCGCGGAGCTCTATGATAGCGCTACCAAACGCTATCGTGACGTTATTACTGGTAGTGCTATACGTCATAACTGCTCGCTACCAACGCTCTTCTTTCCGAGGTAGGGTGCATTCAGGGAGACGCTATTAACACTATAAACGCAAACGTTATGAACTTTGTTCGAAGAGCCAATAGCGCGACAGCGATAGCAAGTTCCCCGAACGCAGCTTAAGCGCCAATAGTATTTCGTGCCTCACCTCGAAAATAATAGCGAAAATAGCGCGAGTGATGACGTCACGCTGCCTTTACAGTGACGTCATCATCGTATATCACAGCGCCACAAAGCGTCTCCTCGAACAGTTTTGGACGATAATTGTGCTAATAGCGTGCTCCCCGAATGCACCCATAGTGTATTAATAGCATTAGCGTTTACAGGCTCTATGAACAGCGCAATAGTGATTGGTAGTGAATTGTTGTGATTGTTTATTTGAAGAAAAAGCTTTCCGTGTGCACACGTATTGTAAATATCGTATTAATTACGAAGTTACAAATATGGATTATATAGAAACAGATATATATATGTAGGTCCGGAAGTATGTTCCGGGACTTTTATTTTTTTACATCGGTATATTCCAGGACATTTGGCAGTTTCCAGGACTGTCCTGGAAAAAATTCATGTCCTACGGCACGTTTCGGGACAATTTTTTGAATCTGATTACATATATATGCGTTATATTCCAGGACTGTACATTTCAAAAAACGTAAACAGTCCCGGAACATACCTCTAGACATATATATATATATATATATATATATATATATATATATATATAAATATATATATATAATATAATATATATAATATAATAATATATAATATATAATATATAATATAAATATATATATATATATAATATATTTATATAATAATTTTCTTTTTCAGCGGCGGCGGAATTGGCGGGTGATAATTTATCGAAATAAACAAAAATAGCAAACAATAAATACTCAGCACTTGTTTTCAAAATACAATCATTTCATTAGCATTACTAATGTCTTTTCTTTCACAAAAAAAAAATAAAATTTATCTTAAAATGTTATTCCTGACCATCATACGTAACAAAAATAAAATATAATTCAACTGTATAACCATCAGATATCAGACTTCTTTCTCTCTTACTTATTAAACATTTCTTCACATATTAAGTTGTATAAATAATATGAATAATATAACTTATATTTAATGTAAAACTTATTTTATTGACTTTAAATACATATCTTTTATTAATTTGAAATTACCGTAAATAAATAATATTTTATTAGATTTTGATGATGCAAACCTGCAGAAAAAAACTGCATTCAGATGCAGAACTTGTAATCGGTATGGCATAAATGCAGCATACCAATTTGTACAAATTTGGCAGTGACAACTTCATTTTATTATAGAGGATCTTCGATAAAATAGATTCTGACATATGTAAATACTTTTTAACTTCGACAAGAATAGGATCTTCAGGAGAAATAATGCTTGTATGTTTCGCAGCCAACTCCAATCGTAATTTTTTAACTCCAAGAAGCTCACATGACTTATTAGGATAATCTGCTTTTTTATTAGATACTTATTATGAAAAAGTAAAACTAAACATGAGAATTTATAACTTATATATATCATAAAAATAATAATCTTATATTTGGTGATTAATATAGAAGCTGTTGCAAATATAAACTATGTATACATACTAGGCTTAATTACAATATTAAGCCTAGATTTTGTAAATCTAGATACTGTAAATTACCTAGACTAGGTATTGCTTAGATATATAGTTTATAAAAACTGCAATAAAAGTTATATATAGCTTAATGAACAAAATTTACATACACTAATTTTTTCATTGTATTAAAAGTATAAATTAATTTTATATGGATATATATATTATTAAAAAATATATTTAGATATATTTCTCATTTTATATCTAAAAACAATGTCACTCAATTGGACAATAAGTTTTACTAGAACAAAAATATTTGTTAAAATATGATCTAATCTAAAACGTCGCTTAAGATGATTGGGCCATGTACCATATGAGTCAATATAAGGGCTAAATTTTATTTTAAGAAAAACCATTTTTATGGATATATTCTATACACTTGTATAATTACAGGTTTTATAATGTAACTTTTCATTCGATTACGTATCAATTTATCTACTGATAAATGTAAACAGTTCAAGATTTGACTTCAGTTGACATTCGTACAAGAGAAATGTCGCGACATTGCATCTCTTCGCTGTAGGCAGCTATCATGCCAGTGCCATGTGTTTGAGTGAGGTTATGTATTGTGTTTATGTTGAAAAATAATGGAAGGTAACAAACAATTTCGATAACGGGAGATTTGCTTGCAAAAGAATAGTGCTGTGGAAAGAAAACACTACACGGCGCGGCGTTGCCACATGTTCACGTCGCGCACAGCTGATCGAAAGGCCGACAAGAAACGCGACGATTCATCAACTTTTGATTGAATTTTTGGCCTTATTACACGTCAACGTCGTTTTGTCTTATACTTACCCACACAGCACATAATATTGCAGAAATATTGCAGTAATATTGCAATATAGTGGAAATATTACGTATTACAATGAAATATTTCAGAAATATTACTGATGTATTACACGTTTTTAAATAATATTGAAATATTACAGTAATATTGCTGCAATATATTGTTGAAATATAATACTTTAAGTAGCAAAATAATGTCAAATGACATTTTAATGACATCTTATTGACATCATTAAGACGTTATTAAGGTATCACACAATCATACGTATTGCACAGATAATATATACCAGTTAAAGAATTTTGGACTGAAAGAAAGAAAAATCTAAATCAAAAAATGTGATGAAATCAAAAGAGACTGACTTGTACTTTTGGGGAATAAAAGTGATTAAGGTAAATTTTATAAGTGGTGGTATTTAATTTTATAACTTGTTATTTGTTTTGTAATAATAAAAGGTAATTATATATACAATTAATTTTTAATTAAGAGCCAGTAAGTAAATTGATAATAAAATAAATGGATAAAATTTAAAATTTATATTTCTTATATAATCAATATTAAACTTTTCAAATTACGAGGTTGTCACACGGATAAACAGAACGTTTCTGAGTGCGTAAGTGGAGGGAAGAACGCTAGTGTGTGTGGCTATGCGCTTGGTCGCAGCACCGACCCCCACCATTCCCGGTCTTCTCTCGTTGTCTCTTACCACAGTATATACAGTAGCGCAACTCTCCCGATTTCAGCGTGGATGAAAATGAACTGCACATGCGCGTGCGAGGTATGTAACCAATCAGAGCACTGATATTCTGTCTCACTTCTGCTCACTTCCTCTCTGTATTTTCGCTCTCTGTCAGCACCGTTGAGATGCTCCATGCAGGGCAGGACCTTTAAATGGCCGTTTAGTAGAAAGTGGCGGCAACGGACATCTGATGTGATCTGATGCGAGAAATAATAAAGTGATAAAGTGGTGAAGTGATAAGTCCTCAGTGAATAGTGTACAGGTGTTTAGTAAACGGTGCAAGAAAACCGAGAACAAATTATTTTCCTTACGGAGAATAGTTAATCTGTACAAAAATTGTACAGATTCTCGATTCTCTTATAAAGGAAAAGCACTTTGGTCTTAGCTTTGTTGCAGGTATTTGTGAAGAAATCTTGAGGGAAAATCTGGAAGAAAAAAATGGCCCATCAATCAAGCGCGTGGTGTGTTGTTCGGGAATGCAACAAAAATATTGTGGAAAAACGACATTTTTTTCGGTTTCCAAAGGAACATGAAAGGTATAATGATTTTATTTCATTTATTAATTATTATTTTTTAAAACAAGTATAAATTTACATATTATAAAATACTATTTTGATATTTATTCTAAACGTATGTATATTATTATGTGCATGCATATGTATATATTATTACAATATTTCTTTACATTTACAAATTTGAATAATATTTACAGATGGTTGCAATGGATACGTGCTTGTGAACGATTAGATTTGGAAGCAATGGGTGCAGAATATGGCCATCGCAATTATCGATTGTGCCACTTACATTTTGAAGAAAAGTGGTACAAGATAAGTAAGAGTAGAGCTCATCTTCAACCAGATGCTGTACCAACAATATTTTTTGGAAGAAAGTAAGCCCATACACATCTTATAATGTATAATCTTTTCTATTCTAAATAATGTGGTTTTTTATATTTAATAGTATATTGTATATTAAACAATATCAAACAATATTTTTGATAATATAATACACATTATAATTAATGATATTGCATATAATTTATAGCAATGCATGTATTACAACATCAGCAATTGAAAAGATGGATGAAGAGCTACCTGAAGAAGAAAATCTTTATATTTTACAACAAGAGGAAACAAATAGGTACTTAAATATCTGAAAATGTATTTATCTTTCTATTATAGATAGTATTTTGTTCTTATAATTAACTTGTTTTAGACATTTTTTATTTAGCAATAAAAAGTAATATTACACTAAAATGGTATGTTTCAGTGACTTACAGTCGAAATCATTCCCGCCTATAACAGAGCAGATGCCAAAATGTGGTAAAGATGTCCATAATATTATTGCTAAGCCGTACGTATTTGTATTTACATTATATGTATACATACATATGTGTTTTTATAATATATTATTTCTTTTATACAGTTTTTTATAATCAGTCTGTAGATTTTGATTTAAACTTACAACTTATTACAGTCCATTTTATGTTTCTTTTCTTTTAAAAATTGCATTCTGCATTTAATATAACAAGACATAAATAATATTACGTGAGAATAATTGTATTTATAAAAACATTTGTCTTATTTTAACATGTCTGCATATACATAAGGAACACATGCATATATAAGATAATTTTAAATAAATAAGGTTATCAATACCATATCTATTTAATTTTAATATTCAAATATAAGTTTTTCAAGAGTTTATAATAAATATTTGGTTTATTTTATTTTTATATTTTTTCGTTATTGACATTTCTAAAATTGTAATTAATACTTCAATTTTCTTTCTAGAGGTTTACTATCTGTTTTTTGCTATAATATATGTATATGTTATGTATAGGAGCACGTCCAGCAGCACAATAAGAAGAGAAGAAAGTCCGCGGAAGAAAAAATTGCAACAACGCATTGTACGATTACAAGGGAGAGTAAAAACACTGGACGAAAGAAACAGACGGCTTCAGAAGAAAGTGAAGATTTTAATTGTAAGGAAGAAGAAAGCAGAAAGAGAGAAGCTTAAGGACCACGAGATTCTACGTCAATTAGGCTGTAAGTTTTTTTCTCCGACTTTCGCACGATTGTTATCTGCCCAAATTGATGCGCAAATTAAAAGCAAACGTGGAAGACGGTATAGTTCCGAATTTAAACAATTTGCTTTAGGTATATACTTTCTAAGTCCGCGATGTTATAAAGAACTTCAAAAAGAATTAGCATTACCTGCCATACGCAGTCTACATAAGTTTACACAAACGCAAATTAAACCCGGTATAAATGATAAAATTTTTGATGTGTTAGCTGTAAAGTTAAATTCATTGCCACCATTAGAACGTCATTGCATTTTGTGCATAGATGAAATGAGTCTACAAGCTCATTTATTTTACAATGTTTCACAAGATGAAATAATTGGTTTTCAAGATACCGGTAATGATCAGAAAGAACCGTTACCTGCAAAAAGTGTTTTAGTTATTATGGCACGTAGCATTGAAGGTAATTGGAAACTTCCCCTTTGCTTTTGTTTTGTCGAAAATGCATGTAAATTTAATGTATTGAAACCTATTCTATTTGATGTTATACGTAAATTACAACATTGCGGTGCGACTGTGCATGCTTTAATTTCGGACATGGGATCTAACTTTACACAACTATCCCGAGAATTAGGTATTTCTGTACAAAATTCAATCTTTTTAGTTGACGGACATGAGGTACTATATATATTCGATACTCCGCATTTAATGAAAAGAACTCGTGATAATTTGTTGAAACATAATATACAATTTGGAAATAACAAAGTTGCTTCATGGGATGATATTATTGAATTTTATAACAGAGACAGTAAACAGTGGATAAAATTGGCCCCAAAGTTAACTCAAAAGCATATCGAGCCAAGTAATTTTGATAAAATGAGAGTACCATACGCTGTTCAAGTTCTCAGTAATCGTATGTGTGCAGGTATGTGCACTTACTTGTCCTTGGGCCTTCTTCCAAGCGCAGCAGTTGGAACAATAGATTTTATCGACCATTTTGATAAATTATTCGATATTTTAAATTCTTCCACTTTAAATAGTCCAAAGGAATATGCGCAAGTATTTACAGGAAGCGAAAAACAAATTGAATTTTTAGAAGAAATGTTATGTTTTTTAAAAACTATTAAGGTAATTAATGACAAAGGATCTCGTGTAAAAGTTCAATGCTTCGAATGTTGGCAAATAACTATCAACAGCATGATGCAACTTTGGGAAAAATTAAAATGTCATAATTTTCCACATATTCGGACACGAAGATACAATCAAGATTGTTTAGAAAATTTCTTTGGCTGTGTTAGACAACAAGGCGGTAATTGTGTTAATCCGACACCGATACAATTTAGTCGTGCCTTTAAAAAATTATTTAGTATGAAGATGTTACAACATTCAGATACGCAAAATTGTGCTGCGGATAATGATCGCATGTTAAGTTTAGTTGGTATGTCAGGTTCGAATCCGTCTACTTCCTCAGAATTTATTCCATCTACGGCACGTGTAATTTTAGATATTCCTAATCACGATTATCATAACATGGAACTACCAGAAGTAAATGCCTTTAAATATGTTTGCGGATATTTAATAAAAAAATGTACAGAAATGCATACGTGTGAAGCGTGTACAGATTATGTAAATGAAAATATGACTGTCTTAGATGATACTGCTTTGTATTGTTCTTTCCGAGCTTACAATACAGAGGAAAATCCTTTTGGAAAATTAAATTTACCAAGTAATAATTTTTGTGCTTATATCCATCAATTAGAGGAAATATTTGTGAAAACGTTTGAAAGTAATTGCTTTAAAAAAAACATTGGTATCTATTTATTTCAACTTGCACAGAATGTAACTTTTGAAGCGCCGTGTCCACATTTTCCAACAATTTATTTAATAAAATTATTTTTCCGTATGCGCATTTATTATACTTTAAAACAACATAATAAGGCATGTAAACGTATTCGTAAAAGAAACAGAAAACTTTTGAATATTTTACATTTATAAGTCTTTTCTTTCATATATAATATATATTGCTTTCTTTATTTCACACACACACACACACACACACACACACATATATATATATAGACAGTTTTATTTTTATACAC
>NW_027270356.1:0-7837 GCF_030848805.1 Temnothorax longispinosus | reverse complement strand
AATGAATATATATCGAATTACGGTCTAAAGCGGTGGTAAAGTTTAGATGAGCATTATTGCGATTTAGAACAATCGAGATCAATCTTAATATATAGAGATTAACGCACAATCGATCGACATCAACAGTAGAATTGTAACCGATTCACAATTCTATGTGCATTTTGATAGATATATAATCGATTTAACCACGATTAAAATCAATTGCAACGACTACAAGATCGTACTGGAGTGTTAAGGTGTTTGCGGCACAGTATTTTCGGGCTCACTAAAATTGTTCGAATTCTTTAGCTTTGAATTGGGGAATTTTAAAGATAAACTATACATACATACATACATATATATATATATATATATATATATATATATATATATATATATATATATATATAAGAATGCGCTTCATAACGAAATGGAAAGAACATTTTCGGATCTCAATTGATGTAATTATGTTTTTTTCTACTTAAGCCAATCGTTGGAATTAGTTCTTTTATTAAATCATGTGTTAGATTTTGCAATAAAGTTAAATCTGTCGAGTAATTAATTATTGAATTTATACTCTTATCTCTCTCATATATACAGGCGACATAGCAAAAATTTTACGACACCTTTAATGTAGACAATGTAGTGGCTGCGGTGGAGCATATCGGGCCCGACTCAGTATTTCGCATTATCCAAGCTTGTCTGTGACTCTGCGAATTCGAGTCTTGTGTGAGCTGTGCCGACGAGGGCTATCTCCCTGGTGAGAAGAAGACAACGAGGCCGCCGCTTAAGCGATAGGCCGACGAGGACTTATCCAGCCCAACCGACTCTCCTTTACAAGGTAAATTTAATACTTCTAATCGCTTTCAGAATTTGCGAATCAATTAAAACAAAGTGTCAGTGAAAACTTTCATCTCAAGTTTCTCGGTAACCAAATAAAGATTCAGTTTTTTAATCTAAATGACTATATTGGCTTTAAGAAATTTGCAATCGACAAACAGTTTGGTTTCCATACTTATTCTCTTCCAGAGGATAAGACTCTAACAGTTACATTGAAAGGCCTTCCAAACATACCAAATTTTACCGTCTCTAATGAATTAAAGAAACTTGGTATAGAAATTAACTCGTGTGTTTTGCTTAATGACGAAAATAGCATTTACGCTACATATAAAATTACGCTACATTAATCTGAGTGCCAAATTTTCTCTCACTCAATTAAGAAAGATCCGATATTTGTTTTATTCGAGAATCTATTGGGATAAATACATTAACCGTAAAATTATATTACAATGTTACCGATGCCAAGTGTTTGACCACACGTCTGCCAATTGTTTTAAAAAACCCAGATGCGTCAAATGTGCAGAGAATCATCTCACTTCGAACTGTAAAAAAGATTTAAATTTTCCGGTAAAATGTTGTAATTGCTTGGGGGAACAACCCGCGAGTTATTCAAAGTGTCAACTTACTTAAAATTTCTAGAAAAGCGGACGACAGCTACTCGCCCGTCTGGCATGGCTTTGCGTAAGCTAAATAAAAATTTGCATGCGAATTTTAATGAAATTCTTAACACACGGTATAGATCTTCAAATTCAAATTTTGCTGATCATGACTTTCCTTTGTCGGATAGATCGATCGCTTCAATGAACAAACATATGTTTATTATTCACCTCCAAAAACATATGCTGAGGCCTTGAAAAACTCTAACGAACAAAACGACAATATAAATGACTCTTCACACTCTGATGACATAGCTGATTTTAACAGCTTAATCTTTGAAATCAAAAAGTTGAGTCAACTCGTAAATATAAAATCAATGTTCAATATTATACGAGAGCTCAATAAAAAACTAGCTACTTGTACAGATAGACTCAGTAAACTTCAAATGTTCGTTGAGGCAGCTGATCTTATAAACTAAAAATGATTCCTTCTCCCTCTCCTCTAAAAATTTGCTTGTGGAATGTCACCAGCATAAATAATAAAGAATAAGAATTAAATCATTTTATTTGCTCCAACAACATCGATATCGCTCTAATTACGAAAACGTGGCTGCATCCTAGTACTAAATTAAATTTTTTTGGATTTGATATTATTCGTTCGGATGCTGCTCGTGTCAAGGCAGGCGGAGTGGCAATTTTTTTTATCATTAACAAATCTTTACGCTACCATACTTTTCCTATCCCTGATGTCGATCAATGCGAAATTTTGCTGATAAAGCTGCTGTCCGGCTTGAATATAACTCTAGGGGTTGCGTATAATTCTCCTAGCGTTAAATTCGATCTCGATTTGAATAAATTTGATGTACAATAATTTTTAAGTTATAACTTGTATGATAAAATATTAATTGGCGGTGACTTTAATGCCAAGCACCGTAGTTGAAATAATTTCTATAATAATAATAGAGGTATCGAACTGCTGAACTATTCAAATAAAAATAACTTAAATATTGTACATAGCTAAACCTATTCGCATAAGGCGCCCCGTAGACACACTTCCAACATAGATTTGTTTCTAGCTAAAAATCTAAATTACGATTTTACATGCGTAACTGCAAACGAGCTTTCTTCCAATCACCTTCCCATTCTCTTAAATCTGGAAAAATCGCAAATTAAGAGAAAAACTAATCAGTCACATAAGGTCAATTGGGAAGATTTTAAGTTTGCTACGAGTAGGTAGAAAATAGGACATAGTCTGTAAAATCAGGAAATGATTGATTCCTGTATTCACGAATTACAGCAGTTTCTCTGTGGGGCCTTAAGAAAGTCCACCGAGGTGCAAAATTATAACTTTAATCGTGTAACGTCAGATCCTGCTGTAGCTTCAGAAATTGATAAGCTTATTAAACTTCGTAATTACTATCGAAGAAAATACCAACATTCTGGCTCATCAGATAAATATAAGCTCTATCGTAATATACTCAATAATATCATTCAAAATAAATTAAATGAAGCTAAAAATAAAAAATGGTCTGAACGTTTGAAAAAAGCAAAAATTAGCGATAATAGCATTCTGAGAGCTGTGGAGGTCACTGCAGAGAAACAAAACTCCTGCGCCACCATTTGATCTTGGTAATAACACTTTTGCATACAATCCAAAAGAAAGAACTGAATTATTGGCGCAAAACTTTTAAAAAATATATCAAGAAGCAGACAGTCTTATATCTCCACATGAAAATGTAGTAAATGAGTACGTTGAACTCTTAGATGAAAAGACACCTCAATGTAATTTAAAATTTATTACTCCTCGCTTAATTTTCGATATCATCAAATCTTTTCCTAATAATAAAGCCTCCGGCTCTGATAAGGTCACCACTGCTGTGTTCAAAAAATCATCATATAAAATCGTAATTCAGATCTATTACATTATCTTAAACTCTTTTCGATTATATTATTTTCCTTCGTGTTGGAAGACGGCAAAAATACTCGCTTTTCCTAAGCCGGACAAGCCACAAACTTCTCCGGGCCGACTAATTATAGGCCTATAAGCTTTTTAAGCTCTCTAAGTTTATGAGAGGGTCTTACTCACGCGGATTGATGCCTTTTTATCAGAGAATAATATCATAATCAACGAACAATTTGGCTTTAAAGCATGCCATTCTACCATTCAACAATTACTTAGAGTCACAGAATTTTTCGCATTGGAGATTAACAAAAAATGAAGCTCAGCTATGGTGCTACTTGATATAGAAAAAGCTTTTGATTCTGTCTGGCACAAGGCCTTGCTATATAAGTTAAATGCTCTTAACATGCCAGAGTATATAATCAAAATAATTCGCTCATATATAAAGGATCGCAAATTTATAGTAAATTTCGAGGGTGAAACATCATCTATCTGTAAGGCTATCCCTGGAGTCCCTCAGGGCTCTATCTTGGGGCCCATTCTATTTAAGGACGTTCTCTCGTCCTTATACTAGAGAAAATCGATTTTCTTAGGATTTTCTTGAAACTGTGAATATACGTTAATTTAGGTGTGCTTTATGCGTGGTATAAATTTCAGTACCTTTTCCGGGATAAAAAATGAAGATACTGAGCCTCAAAGTTTAAAAAAAAAATTTAAAATTTAATTTTTTTACTTTTGGCAATTTTTCCTTATAGAACTCGACGAGAGAAGCAACTTTGGTCCTCTTGGCCAACCTCGTATCTCTTACCGTTTGGCCTAGAAAACCTTTTCATTAGTAAAAGTTGAAACTTTGAGGCTCAGTATCTTGATTTTTTATCCCGGAAGAGGTACTGAAATTTATACCACACATAAAGCACACCTAAATTAACGTATATTCACAGTTTTAAGGAAATCCTAAGAAAATCGATTTTCTCTAGTATAAGGACGAGAGAACGTCCTTAATATTTTTATAAATGATATTCCCAAGGACTCTAAGACTGAACTCGCAATCTACGCTGACGATACTGCCGTTTACACCTCCTCCTGGAGCCCGGCTATACTCGTCAGCAGATTGCAAAGACATGTTGATGCCATTGTTTAATTCTGTAGAAATTGGAAGATGGCTATCAATAACGAGAAAACCGAGGCTATAATAATTATTCGCAAAAAATTTCCAAGACCTCCATCAATAAAAATGTCAAGTTTTAAAGTTTCTTGGGCCACTAATAAGGTGAAATATCTCAGCGTTAACATCGACGCAAGCTTAAAATGGAAACCGGCAATTGATGATAGAGTTAGTAAAGCTCAGAGAGCTCTTAGAAAATTATATCATCAATAAAACAAGTAATCTTAAGACGGAATATAAACTATTACTATACAAGACTTGTGCCAGATCAGTGTTACTTTACGCGGCTCCGGTCTGAGCAGCAGCGCACAAATCATACGTTAAACGCATACAAATTATGCAAAATAAGTTTCTTCGCATCATACTAAATCTCCACCAAAGTACGCACCACTGAATTGCACACTCAAACTCAAACTGAATATATAAATGAAGTTATTCAAGAAAAGAGTCACGGTACGGTCTCGCTTCGCGTGTACTTGGCGCGAGACACTACCGTGTCTCTTGATATAATTTTTCCCTAAATTATGTTTATTGCTTTTTTTTATTCAATTCTGAACGAGGCACTTCCATACCTCGAATCTCAATAAACTATTTTCTTTTTACTTTCAGAGATCTTATATATTGCCATCGCACTTGTACCTTTTGGAACAAAACGCATGTTAATTTTTGCTTAAAGAACGCTCCAAACTTCGACTACATGGCTACAAGAATATGCAATAAAAATAGGGGGTGTTAATTGAAAAATTTGAAGCAACCCTGACTTGACCTTAACGACTCCACAAAAGGTCTAACTAATACAGTCAGTAAATAGATCCTTTTAAATCTTACAACTCTTGTCTAAAATATTTCTTCCGAAAATATCATTTTTTTCGAGATAATGTTCTGACCTTTTTGTTGCACCCTGTATAAAACGCGCACTTAAAATTACAGGTCAGGTATATATGACGAGCATCTAGGCATACTTTCTATCATTGGACATCATTCTATATATTCAAAGGCCAATTATTATTTAAATATAATGAACAATATTCGGAGGGTCCTCCACGTTCTCAGTATCTATACCATAATCAACTCATTACACGGACACTCATACAGCAGTCTTCATGACAATAGTAATAGTAATAACGGATGGACGTTGCAAAAATTACTAAGCTCATCTATTGATTTCTTGAAGCAGAATCAACAGTATGTAAATCAAGAATTACCGGATATGACACCCCAGTTTGGAGACAGATACGATTTTATAGTGATCGGCGCCGGTACGGCTGGAGCAACCATAGCCGCAAGACTAAGCGAAGTGCCACAAATTAAAGTACTGTTGATCGAAGCTGGTTCCAGTGAAAACCTCTTTATGGATATCCCAATAATCGCTCCCATCCTCCAGATATACGATAAAATAAATTGGCACTATCAGACCAAATCATCCCACAAGTACTGTCGTGGCATGAAAAATAATAGTTGCCATTGGGCGAGTGGAAAAGTAGTCGGTGGCAATAGTGTGCTAAATTTTATGATAGCATCTAGAGGCAGCGCCGAAAATTACGATCGATGGGCCGAGATGGGGAACGAAGGCTGGGCATACCAGGACGTCCTCCAGTATTTCAAAAAGCTAGAAACAATGGATATTCCAGAGATAAAATCGGATATTAACTACCACGGTACCGATGAACCAGTACATATCACATACCCGCCATTTCATACCCCGTTAGCAGAAGCCTTTCTAGAAGCTGGCAAGGAATTGGGATATTCACTAGTGGATTACAACGGAAAGAACAAAATAGGATTCTCATATCTGCAAACCACAATCATAAATGGCACTCGCATGAGTAGCAATAGGGCATACTTGCATCCCGTGCACGGTCGCACCAATCTTTATTTGACTCGTGAGAGTACGCGGTGACAAAAGTACTAACCGATCGTATTACAAATCGAGCAATCGGCGTAGAATTCATCAAGAATAAGCAAACAATACGTGTGTTTGCGAAGAAAGAAGTAATTCTATGTGCAGGTGCCATTAGATCGCCGCAATTATTAATGCTTTCCGGCATCGGACCAGCAAAACATCTTACCGACCTAGGCATAAATATAATTCGAGATGCGCCAGTCGGCGAGAACCTCATGGACCATCTAACGTTCTTTGGATTGTCATTTACAACAATTGCAGCAGCAGGTTTCAAGTTATTCGATATGATAAATCCGTTTCATTCGCATATATCGGACTTCTTAATCAATCGAATGGGAACGTATACGATTCCGGGCGGGTGCGAGGCCCTCGGTTTCGTCAACACAAAACAGCCAAGAAATAATAATAATTTACCAGACATCGAATTATTGTTTGGCGGTAATGCAATGAAAGAGCTCGTTCCCCAAAGGATGCTCCAACTTAAAGATCCTATAACTCAGGAATGGGATAAGTATACAGTCTCAGCAATGGCTGGACTGTTTTACCAATACTGCTGAAACCTAAAAGTCGCGGTAGAATAACATTGTTAGCTAGTGACGTTAATGTTAAACCAGAGATCGTGCCAAATTATTTCGATGATCCAGACGACGTCAGGACAATGATTGCTGGGATTAGAACTACGTTAAGTATTGGTCAGACAAAGACGATGCAAGCGTTCGATTCTAAATTGTTAAACATTACTTATACGGAATGCAACAATTACGAATATGACTCCGACGCTTATTGGGAATGCGCAATAAGGATGCTATCAACGACACTTTATCACTATTGTGGCACTTGTAAAATGGGTCCTAGTGGAGATCCGACTGCTGTCGTCGATCCCAGATTAAAGGTATTTGTTTGTAAAAACATAATAGAATATTCATGCAGAATATTATAATAAGCAGCATGTGTTTTATAAATTCATATGTAATATTTTGCAGGTTATTGGTATTGAAGGATTACGAGTAGCAGACGCATCCATTATGCCCGAAATTATATCAGCGCACCTAAACATTCCTGTATATATGATCGCCGAAAAAGCGGCAGATATGATCAAAGAAGACTGGGGTTGCTTGGAAAAGTCATAATTATATAATGAACTTTTATGAAAAAATAGCATTATCTATCAACGACACTTTATCACTACTGCGGCACTTGTAAAATGGGACCTAGTGGAGATCCGACTGCTGTCGTCGATCCCAGATTAAAGGTATTTGTTTGTAAAAACATATTAGAATATTCATGCAGAATATTATAATAAGCAGCATGTATTTTATAGATAATTCACATGTAATTTTTTGCAGGTTATTGGTATTGAAAGGTTACGAATAGCAGATGCATCCATTGTGCCCGAAATTGTATCGGCGCACCTAAACATTCCTGTTTATATGATCGCCGAAAAAGCGGCAGAT
>NW_027270355.1:0-7914 GCF_030848805.1 Temnothorax longispinosus | reverse complement strand
CAATCGATCATATCTGTACTGGAAGGGTGCAAGTTATCTCCTTCAGACGCGTTTTCGTCCTCATTGGTCCGAAGTACGCTTTACATGTCTCTCCTTTTTGACCGTTCATATATGCTTTAAAGACTTTGATGATAAGGTCGAGTTGTCGCTGCCTCTAACACGTTCTTTGGTTGGCCAGAGAGAACTCGTTATATTGGCGACACTGCTAGTAATTTCCTTTTTATCCCATACTTTAATCATCTGTGCCTATATACGCCAGACGTCCTCGGCAGATGCAACGTTAGGGGCAAATGCTACACCGGCCTTGATTTTGCTGATGTACTGGATCAGGCTTCCCTGTTACCTTATCTTGAGCTGTCTATTCAGTTTGACAGTATAGTGTCTCGACAGTTATACAGTCTTTTCTATTTTTCCTCGTCTCTCGGACCTAAAGTATTCCCTCTAATGCTTTTTTAGATTGCATACTCCGATACGGCGTCGAGAGTTCAGCCGAGCTTACTTCTACTGCCACCTTTAGCACTCCAGACTGGCTTCAAACGTTTGGTAACTATTTTGTTTTAGGAAAATGCACTATGGCAATTTATCTTTCTTAAAAATAATCGTTTCTATTTTATAACTATTAATCTGGTCGATCTACAACTTCGACTTTGGTCCAGCTAGATTGGCGTTTTTGGCCGCTGCTGGTAGTCGTCGGCTCGTTCGTGCTCATTTATCGCTCTTTGTCATCGGTAGTTCCCTAATATCATCGTCAATATTTCAATTATCTCACTCCTCCCTCCTTAGTCATCCTCCTCCTCCTCCTCTCTTCTCCTATCCTCTCTCCCGCCTACCCACGGCCACCTCGTCCATGCTGCTCCTCCCTCCCCAGTGCCTTCGACTCTTAACCTGGCTCGCCGCTTTCTTGCGTTTGTCGAACTTCTTGTTTCTTTTGTTTCTTGTTCCTATGTGTTGCTTGTTCTTGTGTCTTTCTTTCGTCTTCGTTCCTCTCCTCTTGCCTCTTCTCTCCTTGTCGTCTTTTCACATATTCCGTCAGTCGATCACCTCGCGGATCCGTCGACACATTATCTATTCCGTTCTTGTTCTTCTCTATTCCCTCCTGGTAATGACTTTTGTTGTTTTTATTCTTTGCTACATTTTTATTTTAACTTTTTTTTTTACTTTACTAACGGCGGCGTAATACGACCAAATCGGGGTGAGCTCACAATGCCCACCTACCTCTTCTGTTTTGCTTTTCTTCACCTCCCCTCTTTTACTATATCCAAAACAGTATACAAGTTATATTTTTCTATTATTCCAAATATTGCATAGGTCGCTTCGCTATATTAGCGTGTTATTATTTCATTGTCTTGCCATCTTCCAGATATAAAATTGATTGGTGGATGACTGTCTTCGTTGGTAGCAGTGTGCCATGAGTTCTTAGCTCCTACTTATAAGATTCTAATCATTTTACTAAGTTCTATAATTCGTTAATGTTTTAATGATTAATTAATTTTTCTTTATTTTTAACTTCCTCTGCTGTACTAGCCCTCCCTGCCTACTGCAGTCCCCTCAGCATTCTTTTTCTTCGCTCGGCTCTCTGTTCTCGTCGGCCGTGCGCACCGGTTGACAACTGCAATGCGGTTCCTCCCCTTACATTATTTAAATTTTAATGAGAACACCCCACTATATAAAAATTTTAAAGCTATTTAAAAAAATTTTTGCAATTTTTATTTCTAACACTTACCTATTCTTCGTACGACGTCAGGAATCCTACACCTAGCCCTTTAATTCCTGCGTCTCATTCTTCGTGACCCAAAGCGTCACCATGTCTAATATGTCTGCCCACACACACATAAAGTCTCTAGACCATGGGCGCTGGCAATGTCTGAGTAAGTTACCACCTGCCATAGGCGGAACAATATGGTCATGACATTGGCCAACAGGCACAGTGCTCCTACTCACGAGCTAGCTCCCCCCAACGTGCGCAAAGTTTGATAATTCGCCCTCTTCGTCGTTTGTCCTGCTTCGACAAACTCACGGTTGCCATTTAGCTTGCTTAATTGCAACTAACTTTTAAAAAACTCCACAATTACACGGACAGCCATTTTTGTGTAGCAGTTTTCTTGTCGACTAACTACGAGCGTGCAGACGACTCACCAGGACGACCGGCAAGTAAGACTACTCTCGTTTCGTAGGATAGGGCTGATTATATTGAAAATATTTTCAAAACTGCTAAATAATACGGGACAAATGTCGTAACGAAGCCTTGGTTACTCAAAATTCGAAAGCATTTTCTAATACGCACACGGGGTGAGTTTGTAGCTATCGCGGCGCACGCCGTCGGTACCGGCGGTGTCCGTTCACCAGCGGAAGGGAAAGGGGGTAACCTTGATCGGGCTGCTTGAAATGTCTGGGTGGAGGTGTAGTAGCTTAGGGTAAGCGCAGCAAGAAGGCTTAGGCCTTTCGGGGGCCAGCACGCGAAGGCCGTGTACCGCGATAGGGGGAGGGAGGACACGGGGGCGGCGTGGGTAAGGTGGACGACAGGTCTACTGCGCGGTCTACAGCATGACGTGTCGGTATTTATCTCAGGGCTTACAGAATTCGTTAGAATAGTTAAAAAGATAAAAAGAGCTCGGATAGATTTTTTGGCCTGATGCCTGTAATGTTCTTTGAGTCTTGTGTAGTCACTAGGGTTTGTTTAATTTATGAAAAGGGTTTTTAAAATATTACGCCCGACTTTTTTTGATTAAATTGTTAATCCGCGCACTGTGTTAGTAACAATTCTCTTAGCTCTGCTCGCCTAGAACCTCCCTATATATCAGAATGTTGTTCTAGGTTTAGAGTAACGAAAACAACTAAAAAAGTCTAGAAAATCTAAAGTTGTCTAATTTTTTTATCGGCGCGCGCGAGACTGAATTTTTCTCAAACGTTGCAAGGAAGTACGTTTTGACTACGTTACGAATCCAAAATCATGCGCTATGGCGGGGGTGCCGGGTAGAGCGCCCGCCGCACGCGGGAGCAGCCGATAGGGACCTGGCGTATAGCGGGTCGCAGCGGGGCCCCGGCAAAGGGAGGGGAGGAAGTGGGGTCATGCCGTGAGTGAGGCTTCTAGTAGAGTGGATGCCTCTTAACCTAGGATCTATGCTTTGCGGAGTCCAGCTGCGCGCGTTGCGCCCTGGAGGACAGCCCGTCACGAGTGAGCTAAGAAGCGAGCCGGGGGGGGGATCGAGTCCTAACGTTCGAAGCGACAAGTTCGCGCCAGTGAAACGTATCACCTCTCATCTGACTTTTCGAGTAATGTTGTCCGCCGATATTACTATAAATCGAACAATGGCTAGTCACAGTAGAGAGACGCTAATAATGCTGAGAAACGGATGTTCACTCGCGATATTCTTGATAAAGGGATTTCCGATAAGGGACGCGACTTCGAGGGAAGAAACGAGCAAGTTACATAGGAAAAAGCTAGATGGAGTCCCGATAAGACAAATATGGACTCAACAGCTCCATACGAAGAGAATCATGTGGGTTTGCGAGCCACATCCGAGGGAGTTTTCGTGCCGCTGGTCAAATTACACGGCAAACTGTGCGGACGGTGTTTATTTCGACGAGAAATAGTGGCAGCAGTTTCACGAGAACATGAGACTCGTGAGCGAATATATCATGGATATATTATTCATCTGCATTACAGTATTGATTGTCTTCGAAAAGAACAAGAATAATGGATGATTAAGTGTAAAAGGTAAAACTTGCAGTAGCGGTAAAAATATAAAAGAGGTAATTTTTAATATTTTGAAATATAAATATATTAAAGTTAGATGCATAGATAATTAAATTTATGAACTTTACAATAGTTTTATAAAATGTATATGGTAATACTTATATAATGATTAAATTTATGTACAGTTGGTAAGTATTAAAAAAGAAGAATTAAAAGATTTTTAATTTTTGCAAAGTCATTCTGCAGGCTATCCTTTTTCGATATTATTATAAATTACATATTAGCACGTTGAAGTTAAAGGATATATAAAAACCTATTAGTATATTAGATTATATTATTATAGTATAATTATTCTCTTTCTTTATTGTCACAGTACATATTTTATGGAAGAGAAAAAGACAAGACAAATTAATAAGAATGTTTTAAAAAATAACCGAGCAAATTGAGATTTCATATTTCACGAAACAAATACCCCAGGCATTGTTAAACTCCCGCCGCAGGTAAATACATTCTATAGAGACTACTATTGTCAGGAGAATTCTCAAGTATCATAAGTTGTGTGTACGGTGATGCCTAGGATGCTAGGTGCCTAGGGTGCCTAGGATTTCATGTAGTCTTAAACCATCTCTCATATAGCCCTGACCTTGCTTCCTCTGATTATCATGTGTTTGGATTGATAAGAGTCGAAAAAGGCAGAGAAGAGAAAGAGAGGACAGAGAGAAAAAGTGAGAAATAAAAAGAAAGAGGTGAGCCTTAATTAATAATTAAACTTATATTAGTGCGTAATTCGTCGACGATGAAGATGGTGGTAGCGTGTGTGTTTCGTAATTTCTTCGTTCTTCATGATTGGATATGACAAAGTTAAAGATTACAACTAAAAGAAAAAGAAAAAAAGTCGAGAGAAACAGAGAAAAAGAAAAAAGAAAGAAACAGAGAGAACGAGAGAGAGAGAGAGAGAGAGAGAGGGGGGGCCGGAGAGTTAAGAATTCACTTTCGTATCAAAGAGATAAGAAGCATGTTAAAAATTTTGTATATAAAAATGTACGTATTTTTTTGAGGTTTTTAATTAATTATTAAAAGTGTATTTATATAATCGTTGCAAAAACATAAAATTAATTTAAATAAAGATTTTTCTGTACAAAGTCTTTGAAAGTGCCTTTTGACTGTCGGTTGTTCGTCCGTTTTTTGTCAATGCATTTAAGCAATTTACCAAGGATTGGCCAAGGTCGTGTGAAGGTATTATATTATATGATATTTATTATTCGGGACCAAAAAGATCTCTGAGTTTATACGTCTGGTAACGATGGATCCAGTTTTATCTATTGATTATAATTAGGGTAATCAACGTCGAAATCGACAGGGATAGGTTTAAATGAAGTTGCGTTTTTCTAGTTTTTTTTGCAATTGTTGGAGGAAGGAGAGGATCTTGATTAGAAATGACTGCTTGTTTTAATCTGGAATCTGATTCGTTTAATTCAAATTCGAACGCGCCTACCTCCTTTCTCTTCTTGGGACCTGTCCAAGTCGTAAGAGTTCAGAGGGGGGGGGTCGTCATTCTCCGCGTTCACGAAAATGAATTTTAACGCTCGCCACACTCTTCGGCAGCGCTCTAAAACCAATCCGCCACACCCTCTGCTCGCCACACTCTTCGTCAGCGCTCAGATCGTCAGCGTAGAGGTCAAATTCACTTTCGGGAATTTATCGAGATTATTGTCTTTTCTGGAAACCAACCCCGTAATCGCCACGCTTTCGCAGCGAAAGTACTGGGCCCCTATTCTCGAATCACTCGCAACTTGCGCATACGCACGATTCGAGCGGTCGAAGATGCGAATACGTTCAACAACTGCTATTCTCGAATGAAAGATTTGAGTGCTCGAAACTAGATGGGAATCGTGCGCATACGAACACGAAATACATCTGGCAAACAGTGCAAATGGTGCAAATATAACCTAACTGACATTTATATTTGTAAGTATAACCTCTTTTCTGCTCACTACTCTGCACGTGTCGATACAAAGGACGTATTTTAGACATCAAGGTAGCAATTCGATTAGACAATTATATTCCATATACGAGCTAAATATATATAACTTATATTAAGATTAGTGATTTATAAGACGTGGCCAATTTTATTGGAAAACTAATCCAACAAATAAGGACAGTGGTTTAGACATGCATTTTATTGGCAACTAATCCAAAAACTGTCTTTTTGCAGACTGGCGAATTGATAAAGAGGTCGGCGCAAATTCCGATTCAGTGTATGGATCAAGCATCGGGAATAATTTTTATTAAATCTAGACATATCTCGCGTTTTCAATCAAGGTAATTATATTTTTTTATTTAAGCTATTGTATATTGATGTATTGTACATACATGGCTTAGGGAATATGTTATGATATAGAGGTTGTACATATGAGGTACTATTCAGTATGCAAATTTCTTTTTTATTTTTACAGCATCATGGATAAAAGAAAAGAACCGGTATATAACAGAAACAAAGAAGTTGCTCATCGAATTACTGAAATTTCATCCAGAATTAGTATCGGGAAAGTTTTCTAAAACTTTTACGTACGATCATGCAGCCAAGTTTCATGGCAGAAGTAACCGACATTTTGAATGCTTGCAACGGGTGCCGAGAAAAAATGAAATCATAGCGCAAGGTAATTACATTAATTATATACTAATTTTTTAATTAATATATTTTTCATAATTATATTTACAGGATATTTACTATTCTACTAAATATACCAAACATTATTCCAAGGCAGCGATCATTACTTTTTCCCGTATGGCGGAAACGTGAAAAGTGAAAAGTTTCACGTTGCTATCTTCTTCTATTGGTGTTGAATAGAAAGAATAATTTTCACTTTTTACGTATCCGCCCTATGGCAAAAGATACATGATTGATCTCCAGAAATTAATAACAAAAAATTTATTTCTAGTGTTGGCAAGATTATCGCTTTTGTAGTAAAACGAAGCAAGCAGGGATAAACGTGGAACGACGTAAAACGGGAGGTGGAGCACAGTGCAGTGCAGTTCTTACACCAGATGAACGAGAATTATTGGATTTAATTCCAACATCATTAAGGAGGTTGAAGCGATCCAGTTGTTTTTTATTAGGTCATTAAAAAATCTGTATTAGGTATCATTTTATTCTCCATACGCTGCTATTGCATAAAACGTATAGTAAAAGTATCATATTATGCATCTTTATATTTTAATTAGCTAAAAACGAAACACTTTTTTGCCAATGCCAACTTGAAAACTTGTAGTATTGCTAATCTTATTTCAATATAAAAATGGCATGAATTATGTTTTGCCGTTGATAGAATGAAAATAATGATCTTACTGGTAGCTCCCTGACAATTATATAAGCTATCGATTTTTTATAACTTTCCGTCGATTATGTTAAATACGATTGAAACTGGCAACGTTTCACTTTTCTGGGGTTGGTAGCAGTACTCGCCTCTGTGTGTTGACCACGTAACGGCAGTTGCTAACGTAAACATGCCGGGTGAATTTTTCTGTCATTCTGGATACGAGGTTAGGTGCCCGCGTTTTGGCTATACCCAAATCCTGTCGGTATGTGCACGTTTTTGGTTCTCTTCCGTTCGGTGTCTACTATTTTGTAGTAATGGCAACGATTTTTTAGGGTTCTCTTTTATCTTTATGTTCACAATTTTTTGGTTTCTTTCGCGTTAGATTCATGATTTTTTGGTTTTATTCCAAAGAGAATCAAAATCCTGGACATAGCACGGTTGTAGAACCACAAAAATGTGCACATACCGACAGGATTCGGGTACAGCCAAAACGCGGGCATACGCTGCGTTGCCACATCTACCTACTCGCAAACTATCAACTGCTATTTAGTCTAGTTTCGATCGCTTTAACGTTGTATCTATTTGTTATTAGATGGTGAATACGTGTTTTTTTCTTGCGTTCTAAATGTTCGCATTAATTTACTGTATGCGTATGCACGTTTTTTTGAGCGTTTATATACTAGATATTAAAGAAAATTGGGATCAATCATCGCCGTCAACGCTTTCCTCCCTTAACCCCATGTAAAACGACGCATTTTTGGAAATTACCCTATCTCAGCTTCTGGATGGTCAATAAAATCTGAAATAATTCTCACACATGCGGTAGATCCTATAATACTATCTATATATTTTTTTACACAACTAAATCTAGAGTTGACCAACTGCTTCAACTCCTTA